>NC_132881.1:48577287-48592287 GCF_030463535.1 Salminus brasiliensis
TATATAACATTAGAATAAACCCAAATAAACAAAGTCAGTGGTCAGTGAGAGCATCTACCTGTAATTACCTCTATATAACATTAGAATAAACCCAAATAAACAGAAAGTCAGCGGTCAGTGAGAGCGTCTACCTGTAATTAACTCTATATAACATTAGAATAAACCCAAATAAACAAAGTCAGTGGTCAGTGAGAGCATCTACCTGTAATTACCTCTATATAACATTAGAATAAACCCAAATAAACATAAAGTCAGTGGTCAGTGAGAGTGTCTACCTGTAATTAACTCTATATAACATTAGAATAAACCCAAATAAACAGAAAGTCAGCGGTCAGTGAGAGCGTCTACCTGTAATTAACTCTATATAACATTAGAATAAACCCACATAAACAGAAAGTCAGTGGTCAGTGAGAGCGTCTACCTGTAATTAACTCTATATAACATTAGAATAAACCCACATAAACAGAAAGTCAGTGGTCAGTGAGAGCGTCTACCTGTAATTAACTCTATATAACATTAGAATAAACCCACATAAACAGAAAGTCAGTGGTCAGTGAGAGCGTCTACCTGTAATTAACTCTATATAACATTAGAATAAACCCACATAAACAGAAAGTCAGTGGTCAGTGAGGCGTATGTTAATGCCAGGTGTAAACAGGACCTAAATGGTTGGAGTTGTCAGGGTTCTATACAGCACCACTGCCTTCACTAAAGAACCCTGTCTACTTAAGACCCCTGTTAGAACCCTTCATCAGTGATCTACAGAACCCTTCCTGAGGACAGTGCAGTGCTGAATACCTGGACAAATAAATGTATCAAGACAAAAATTGACCCTCATGGGTCAAACTGCACTTATTAAAATGTTAAACACAGCTTTTAAATCTAAACGTGAAATACTGATGTCCTACACACACACACACACACACACACACACACACACACACACACACACACACACACACAGTGACGAACTGTGTCTTTCTTCTGTTCTGCTGGGAGTTTGTTGGGGAAACAGCAGAAACACCACTGAAAGCAAAGAGCAGAGGAAATCAGATCCAGGCTCTGTTGTTTGTCTCGGTGGTTCGGTTCTCCACAGAGAGCTCCGCTGAGTAGAGCTACAGACCCAGTTTCCAGCAACATGCTAATGATGTTCTCCCGGTTCTCACATCATTAAAAAATTAGAGTCCAAATCCAGCACACAAAGAGAGGAAGAGAGAGAGAGAGAGAGAGGGGGAGAACTACATTATCCCTGCGCTCTCTCTCTCTCTCTCTCTCTCTCTCTCTCTCCACCCTCCCCAACCCCCAAACACTAGCGCTCTCTCTCCTTTCTTCACGCCTGTGGGAGTGATGAGGATGATATTGCGTGCGAGTGTGTGTGTGTGTGTGTGTGTGTTGTGCTGAGAGGTGGCAGGATGGTGTTTTATCGTGGAGTGTGTGAGCTCTGAGGAGCTGAGGATGACTCACTGCTTTCTCAGCATGGACCAGAACTCTGGCAGACACACACACACACACACACACACACACACACACACACAGTAACACCACCATAATCACAGTCTCTGTTTTGCACCTTTTTTTTGCGACGGCTCAGAAATAACTGAACTGAACCCGATCCCAGAATCTCTCCTATAACTTTAATATTAATTAGAGATTAAATTAGAGATGAACAGAGATCTCACAATCGTATCACTGTCGCTTCTGATCACTGGAAAATGACAGGTGTGTGATACAAGTGTGGATAACTCGAGAATATTAGACGCTCCATTTCTCTCTAAAGCTGATCCAGAGTCCCAAATTCAGCAGCTGAAGGTTTAATACATCCCAGCCTCAGACGTGTACGTCAGCAGTATCAGATATCAGCACTGACACACAATTCCCCCATCAGTGGAATCGATCACACTTTAACATTATATATGTATATATATATTTATATATGTTAAAGTGTATATAAGTATATAATATATATTTAACTTTTATTATAATGTTTCTATAAATACACACAGGTGTGTGTGTGTGTGTGTGTGTGTGTGTGTGTGTTTTCTACCCACACTGCACACAATCAATTACAGCACACTTTACTATTTACAACTATCAGAGTTTACTCCTCAGCAGCAGAATAAACTGTATCTAAACTTATGCAAATGTAACTTCCTTCACAGAACATACTAAACTCCTGTCAGGCTCAATAACACACACTCTACATACTAGGGATGCACAGATCCGATACTAGGATCGGATATCGGCCTCAATAACAAAATTAGCTGTATCGAGTATCGGATAATTAGGCTGATCCAAAAAAAACCCCAAAAACAAAACATTCATTCATGGAACCCGATTCTCGAACCGCCAATATTCTAGGCATCATGAGCCAGGATCAGAGTAACCTACGGACTTCATACACAGATCCTAGCAACCTATCTAACCAGCACGGTGCCCTCGACCCTCGTCATTAACCATCAGCAAGTAATCCAGCTGGTCTTCAATATAAGAAGATCTGAGAAGGGAGGGGCTGCTCGCTCCTCTTTGGTCTCACAGACTTTGAATTTCAGAATAAAAGTCCTGAGCCCAGACAGTATATTAATAGTTATTAATATTAGTGACCAATAAACAGAAACTGGGTTCATTTATATCTGTGTTCATTTGTTATAGTTTGTTTGACTAAGTTAGGAAAGTGATGATTACGTCAATCCTGATGCCTCAAGTCTCTCCCAGATGGTGGGGTATATGGCTGATTACTTTAACAATGGTATCAGATCGGTATCGGGTATCTGTCAATATGTAAAGCTCATGTATCGGTCTCTGTATCGGACCAGAAAAAGGTGGATCAGTGCATCTCTACTAGATACTTATGCCCAAGATATAAGACAGAAGGAGGTTCTCTGATTCAGATGTTTTGGTCTTGCTCTTACATTAAACGTTTTTGGAGGGAGGTACAGATGTTTATCGAGACCATAACTGGTATTGGGATTCCTCTCTGCGCTAAGCTGATCCTGCTAGGTGATGACGCCTCGTTCTCGGCAGATGTGGAAATTACTAAAGCTAACATGAGGTTTATTAAATTGCCCTTAATTGGATTTGCCTAATTTCTATAACACAGGTTAAATTAATGCTCGAAATTCATGCAAACAAATGCAAAGTACTTACATTACTGTAACTTAATGAACTTAGTTTATGGAATTTAAAGGATAGTTAGTTGTTCTTAGTGTAGAGCTTTAGTACAGCTTCTGTGCTTTATACTACCCTTCACTTCAAGTTTACAACAAGAGATGTTTTTAAGAGTCCTTAAAACATCTATATAATAATAATAATAATAATAATAATAGGTAGAAGTGAGTGGAGATACTAGGGTTTAAAATACTTCTATAGAAGCTGAAGTATCAACTGAAGCTTTTTACTCCAGTAAAAGTGTAAAAGTACTGGTTTCAGAACGACTTCAAGTAGAAAAGTTAAAGTAATGGGAGGAAAACAAAGACCGAAAGCTTAGGCCGCACCACAGGGGTCTATAGTGCACTACCCCCCCCTTCCCCCCTCCATTTCTCTAAAAGTCATAATGAGGAGAATGATCTATTAAAATGTTGATGTTAAAAATGTTGGGCTGCACTAGGCTCCTGTTTCAGCTGCAGATCTGCCCATTGAAAATGAAGCATTTCAGTAATATCAGCTCTATTAAAGGAGCGTCTCTGTGCTCTACTGAGCATCAACATGAGCTTCATGGAGGAAAATATGAGGAGTCGTTGTCTAGAAGTTCTGTAAAGCTGCAGAAAGTCAGACTTCAGAGGCGTGTGATCAATAAGCTTTATTGGAATGTAAATGTGGGGCTCAGTCGGGACGTTTCACTGCAGCTCTTGAGTCTCTGCCACGGACACAGTCTTCATACTAGACTACAGACGTCTGCTGTGAGTTGCTGGAGAGGGACGGGACGTGTGCAGGTGTGATGGATCTCTTATAAACCAATAGGGAGTCAGAATGGAGTCTGTTTATACTTCTCATCCAATCAGGATCAGACTCTCACTTTCAGGATGGAGAGATTTATCTGGAGAGGGTTTTTATTGATGACGAGCCGGAATGAAAACAAAGGGAAATGAAATAGGAGGAACGAGGCTGATTTTAACATGTAAGGAGGAAAAAGTTCAGAAGTAGTAGTAAAACATATCTGAAAAATAAATATTTACTCCAGTAAAGTTTAGATAACCAACATTTCTACTGTAAGTATTTGTACTTCTTTGTACTTGACACCTCTATTATTATTATTATTATTATTATTATTAATAATAATAATAAAACATTTAAATGATTAAAAAAGGAAAGGCTAGTAAAACTGGCACAGCATCACTGAGTAACGCAAAGCCTGATGCCTCCAAGCGTGTCCTGGTACGGAGTGTACCTGTTCTGCTGCTGCCCATCAGGATTATCTACCTGCTGATAAACACAGGACACACTGCAGCACGGGGAACAAGATCCTACACCCTAAATCTAATTCCCAGCAGCTCGGCCCGCTGCAGAGCACACTGACCACACACACACACACACACACACACACACACACACACACACACACACACACCTCAAAGCATCTGACAATTTGATCAAAATGACAATCTACTCATTTACGAGCGCAGGTCAGAATTCTGATTCACTCCTGATCCCACCGTGAACGGATCAGCTGGCAGAAGCCGCCGCTACAAATAGCCTGCAAAGATCTAATCGCCTCTGGTGGCAGGCGCACGTAATTCGCCGAGGTCGCTCACGCCGCTGCTGAGGTCGCTCACGCCGCTGGTTTCCGGAACGTTCACTGTAGTGATTTGCTGCCGGGCCACCAGAGCGCCATCATTAACACTGCAGAGCTGAACTGGATCACACAGCAGAGTTTATGGAGAGTAACGAATGAGCTCAGACTTAACGGCCCGCAGGTCCATTAGTTTAGGGTTCCTGCAGGTTAGGTCTGACTGAACTCATATAACCATAATGAGAACATCTCAATTTTTTTTTTGTTCCTCAGGATATGCCTGCTGCTATATACCGTATAAGCAGAAGTTCTGCATAAATAGAAGTACTGTATAAGCTGAAGTACTGTATAGCAAAATTACTACATTAATAGAAATACTACATAGCAAAATTACTACATTAATAGAAATACTACATTAAAAAGTACTGTATAGCAAAATTACTACATTAATAGAAATACTACATTAAAAAAGTACTGTATAGCAAAATTACTACATTAATAGAAATACTACATTAAAAAAGTACTGTATAGCAAAATTACTACATTAATAGAAATACTACATTAAAAAAGTACTGTATAGCAAAATTACTACATTAATAGAAATACTACATTAAAAAAGTACTGTATAGCAAAATTACTACATTAATAGAAATACTACATTAAAAAAGTACTGTATAGCAAAATTACTACATTAATAGAAATACTACATTAAAAAGTACTGTATAGCAAAATTACTACATTAATAGAAATACTACATTAAAAAGTACTGTATAGCAAAAGTACTGCATTAATAGAAATACTACATTAAAAAAGTACTGTATAGCAAAAGTACTGCATTAATAGAAATACTACATTAAAAAAGTACTGTATAGCAAAAGTACTGCATTAAAAGAAGTACTGCATAAATAGAAGTACTGCATTAACAAAAGTACTTCATAAACAAAAGTACTAGAGCAAAAGTACCGTATAAGCGTATTATCTTCTACCTCCAATGCAGTGATATTCTACAGCACTACTGTTT
Organism: Salminus brasiliensis; assembly: GCF_030463535.1. Lineage (NCBI taxonomy): Eukaryota > Metazoa > Chordata > Actinopteri > Characiformes > Bryconidae > Salminus > Salminus brasiliensis. The sequence continues at coordinate 48,583,035 of NC_132881.1, forward strand.
TCTGCAGACACTACTGAACGCCGTCCTGTTATGACTGCGTGAGCGTCAGCTTGGCAGTTCTCGGGTGCCTCTGTAGCGCCCCTGGAGGCAACACTCAGAATGCGCTGCATTATGAACTGCGTCATGACACATTTCTGAACGCAGTGACGCGCGAAACCATGTTTGCATAGCTTGAAGCATTTTCATTTATGGCCTCAGATATGGCTTTGTAACCTCTTCCAGACGAAATTCAAATAAGTGCCTTCCTGCAGCATGAGGAGCTGCTTACTTAAGTGATGTTTAGGTTCAGCAGGCCTGGCAGTACAACCACGTCTGGGTCTGTAGAGTTTAAATGATCCCGGTTAAACTGTATACGATCGCTAGACTAGGTTTACTGGTTGATACGGTAACTATCAATATTTCAATATTTCTTTTAGTTAAATAATTAATTGACGCTGAGATCAGACTTTCTAGTGCAGGTGCAGCCCGAGAACAGAGCAGGCGATCGGTTTGCCTGAGCTGACCAAAAGGAGTCCCTTCGCTGAGCTTTCCTCGGTCCTGCGCCGTGGGGCCCATTCGGATCATGTCCCTGTGTACTCTAATGACCTCCCTAAGCAGCGAGCTAGGAGTGTAACACAATGCCATCATTAGTGCCTGTACCTGTTCAGGGCTCAAAATACCTCTAAACTGAACTGTTTTTGTTTTGGGATTTTTGGGGGAAAACAATGTGCCTAAAGCCATTAATCCCAGTGTTCTTGTTAACGAGATATATGAGAAAACACTATTTCTTAAAGAAAAATTACTACTTTTAATCAATATTCATTCATACATGACCATTTTTCTATATTCGTATTGATCAAAGTGATCTCAGCATCTAACCGATCACCCTAACTAGTTATTTTTTATATCAAACTTTTAGTATTTGAATATTTTATGCGTCTCTATTTACATAAGATACATCTAATAACGAACACTTACACTAACTTGCTTTAAATGCCATTACAAGAAGGAAGTGACATCTTTAGAGTCTTTGAAGTGTCCAGGAACAAAAAAGGGCAAGTTCTGATGTTCTTTTATGTTGTTTTATGTTGCTTTTTCATGTTCGACAGCGTCTATTAAGCTCATCCCAACCCAACCACCCCGTCACGCAAAACAGATTTACAGCATAGATCATTTTTAAACTGTTGCAACGAACATAAATTAAATTACACACTGATCTGCAGGTCATCAGAAACATCATCACATGCAGAACTGCAGCCTTTCTACGAAGAAAATGTGAATATGGCTCATGTCTGAATAAAAGGTTTTTTTTGCCTGAGGTAAGAATATAAAATCTGGAGGTTTTACAATGATGCTAGCTCAGATATCCCAAGGATGGACTGACAGCTTATAGGCTGGTCTTACTTTAAAATTTTTTTTTTGTTCTGTTCAGTTATGTTTTATTTTATTTTGTTGTATTGATTAATATTCAATTTCATGTTTTTTAATGCTTTTTAAAATCCTTTTTATACGTCAATTCTTCTTTAAAATGTAAAAAATGAATGAATAAATAAATAAATAAAACTTTTAAATATGTCATACTCCCGGGACTACAATTCACGGACTTCCATAATAACGCAAGCCCATCCGCCGACCAATCAGAAAAGGTTCCCACGATCAGAGTCACTGGAGTAACTTCTAACTTAGTGAAGTATTAAAGTATTGCCATCGTTTCTCGTTTGCAAACCGAACGCTCTTCTTCCGTTCTGCCTGCCGTGTTTCTGACCCATTATCAGTCTTTTGATTTCTCCTTCAGCCCTTTTGCTTGGTTTGTATGATCTGACCGCCTATAGTTTTGACCCTTGCTCCACTTTCTGACACTGCATTTGTTTATTCCATGTATCTGACCGTCCAGCTGGTTTTGACCTGGACCTTTTGATCTCTACCTGTTGTTGTGAATTGACCTCTGATCATTAAAGATCCTTCTTTTTACATCCACGAGCATCTGGTTCGCCCAGCCACAGTCACATAATCATAATGATTTTTACAAATATGTTTTAATATTTCTTAAATTCATTTTTAAATATAAAAAATGCTTTAATGCTTTTTTTTAAATAGATTTCATTTTAATTATTTTAGATAATAATTTATTTTAATTTGTAATAGATTTTTTTTTGTGTTACATTCTTTTCATGCTAAAGCTTTTTTATACAAAGCATATGAAATTTCTTCTGTATGAAAGGTGCTATACAAATGAACTTGCTGTGTGTTTTTAAGAGGATAAACATGTTTCAGATCTTTTCAAAAGTGTTTGCTCTTGATAAATTGCTTATTACTTGCATAGAATGCAGAGATCTGCTGCCCCAAGGTCAGCATGTGGTCAAAGTGGGCTACTGGGAAGGATTTAAACCGTAAATACCTTAATTAACCTTACTTAACCTTAATCAACCAGTAAACACCTTCCTTAAAGCAGATGTGGGTGAACTCTTGTGTACTGGGTCAGTTTGGGGTCAGCTTGGGGTCAGCTTGGGGTCAGCTTGTATAGAAATATGGTTTTATGGTGAAGCTCAGTGAGGCAGTGTGAACTGGCTGCGTCCGAATACTTTACTGAAAAGGTCCTCTCCTAGATCCTGCTGATCTGGAAGCCATGTGGATCCATCAGCTAGTCAGCTCTTCCAGTGGATTCCAGAGACCAGATGCAGATCAGCAGAATGAATGAGGGTAGACGGAGGAGGACGGGTCAGTAAAGTATTCAGACGCAGACGAACAAGCAGAGTTTACAGTTCATTTCCAATAACGTGCACATATTCGGTTAAGTATGAGGTCTCCAAAATTTCCAAATTACAGCTCATATCATCTCTTTATGGACAAGATAAAGCCTGGACATCAACATCGGCCCATGATTCCCACAATCATGAGCGTGTCTCTAATAATATACAGATCTGTGCTCTGCTGTTCATGACTATGCAGTCATCAGAATCCTGAGCTGTACCGGACGGGTCACTCCAGGAGAGCACCTCCAGGCACTCGAAGCCGACTGCAGACAGACAATGGCTTTAAAACATGGAGAGCTGCCAAAATACAGGCTAATCCTCTTAGCTGCGGTCGTGAACCTCTCCGGTGAGTAAAAATAAGAGCGAGTGCTCGGAGAACATGATACTCAGAAGTAGGTTCATCCAAAAGCTTGAATACAGTTAAGATCACAGATAAGGCAGACACCACACACACACGCCCAACCAGACTCAACGGCTTCAGCGCAACTAGAGTCAATGTATGGACAAAAGTATTGGGACATCTATTTATTCACTGTTTCTCCTGAACTGAAGGATATCACGGACATTAAACAGAGTTGACCCTCCTTTGTTTGAGTAACTGTCTCGAATGTCCACAGGCTTTCTACTAGATTTTGGAGGAGCACTGCTGTGAGGATTTGATTGCATTCAGCAACAAGAGTGTCAGGAGTGAGATCAGGCTGTTGGATGATGCTCACCATCCCACCTCATCATCTCCAACTCCCCAATGCATTCTAAAAGTATTGGATGGGCCACCATCCATCATTTTAGCTCAATGCTGGGGGGCTTTATACCCCTCTAGCCCACGCCTGGCATTATTAGGCAGCATGGAGCCAATAGGGTCATCTAGTTTATCTGCTCCAGAGAGTCCTATTCTATTGGCAGTACTTAAAGTAGCTGAATGCATTCATTACAAAGGGCATTTGCAAACATTTGGACATATGACCTACAGATTCCACCCTCCGAGGTCTGTAGAGCGAGCCGTTTTGGTGGCACACAGAGGACAAGCGGCATATTAGGTTATAATGTTTTGGCTCATCAGTGCCAACAGATGCAACAGCGTGAGATGTTAATGTTTTCAGTAACAGAAACAATGAAAAATGAAGCATTTTCTAAACACATTAGCAGCATCCCTGCTCATATTGCTGGGCACGACTCCGAGCGCCCACAATAAATCAGCAGTGAAACAGAGGGGGGGGCTGGGGGGCGGGTGAGGAAGATAAATGTGCTGTATCTGCGGAGGTGGGCGATACAGGCACACAAACTCTGCCGCTCGGAGCGAAAGCTGTCCAGCGCCGAATCAATACAGTAACTAGAGCACATCTCTCGCTGTCCCACGGCGAGGCCAGATGGGCCTTCAATCCGACAAAAACAGCAACAAAACAGAGGCCTGTTCTGAAATTAGACTCTGGTGGAGGGGCGTCTGATTCTAGATGGGATTAGCCTCGCCTGTCTGCAGCATCTTCTATGAGGACACGTATTAAAGCTGCGGTGTGTAAAATGCTTACCTCAAAACAGCAGCTTCAGAACCATGCTGATGCTCTACTGACTAACAAGTAACAAGGAGAATAGCAGCTACACTACATGTCCAAATGTTTGTGGACACCCCCAACTGCAAGTTGCACCCATTGCACAAAACACACAGCTTGTCTAGTCCCTGTAGGGAAGTAATGCCAGGCATGGGCTAGAGTTAGCAAGGCCAATTGTGCTCTCTTGATGGCTAGCAGCAAGACCCGAATTCAAACCAGCGATCCTCTGATTCTAGCAACGGCGCCTTAATCTGCAGGACCACCCTGGCCCTGTAGACCTGCTGTTTGAATACAGTGATACAATCCTCATCTTAGGAAATGAGCCTCAGCTTGACACTGTATTTAGGTCTGTCTTAGATGTTACACTTGCTCTTCAACATCAACTTGTGTGAGCCCATATCACACCAGATCCGCAACACACTTCTATATTAATCAATGTAGCTGTTCACACCACCCGCATGCATCACACAGCACCACGTCGGAAGCACTTTAGGTCTTTTTTGATGCAAAATATTGAAATATGAAGAGAAAGATTAGTTATAAGTATAAATTCTTCTTGGTTCTGCCAGTGAGCCCACCTGTTCGTCGTTCCCCCTAGCACTAGCAATGCTCCGACACTAAGAGGGTAAGAACATCCCACATAGGGACACTCTGAAGGATGGAGAAATTTCTTTAAGAACGGTTCAGTCATAGTGTTAGCTCAGTCATTGTGTTAGCATGTGGCTAAGTCTAAATAAAGGTATGCTGCTCTCGGTGCCAGAGGACGTGGCAGTGATAAGCTGCTGTCCATCAATGGAGAGCCTTCTGGGTGCATGTCGTTCACTGGAGGCCGATAAGGAGCTGGAGTCCTGCCCCGAAATCCCTCCTTACACAAGACGCTAGGCTAATCTAACCATCTCGGGGCAATTCCTCGAAGCTCCAGTGCAGCTCTGACTCCGTGCTCCCTTTAATCCCTGCCTTTAAGACATTGCTCTGAATAAGAAACTTCCTAAGACACTGATGGAGTCACACAGCAGCTCAGACACCTCCTGCACCTGCTGTAAAATCCACCTGAAACTTTCCTTTTATCATGGGATATAAGAATCTGTTTGAATCAATTATAAAAATTATTTATATAAAGAAATATCAAAAAAAGAATTTAAAAAGTGTATTGCTCTTGTTGTCCAAATTTCACTAATCTGTTAAAAGATTCTTTAATATGATTTATTTTCAAATGAATCATGATCAAATTGAATCAAATCACATTAAATTGTGGTGAAATACAAGAAGTGTGTAGCAATCTATTCATTATTTTTAATTATTTAAATCAAAGGACCAATTCAATAAATCAAAGGATCAAACTGAATCAAATTGTTGTGGAATTAGAGACATTTATCTTCTTTTCTAAATAACCTAATTCCACTGACTTACAGAGAAATATGGGTTTTAATGATGTGCGTTTTTTTCAGTTAATCAAATCAAACAGAATCAAATTGTGCTAAAATACAAGATTTTTTTTGATGCATTCACTCATTTTCCAAAGTACTGGATCAAATGAAATAAAAATGAATCACTGCAAAATGCAAGATTTCATTGTATGCATTACTGTTCTAAAGAATCAAATCAAATTGAATCAGGATTAACCAACAATTTTCAAAGCAATCAAACCAAACTGAACTGAATTACAGTGAAATCGGCGACATGATTCACCCATTCATTTTCTAAACAATGCACCCTATCAAATTGTGGTGAAATATGAGATTTGATAATGCACTGATTCATTTTCCATTTGATTCCAGAAATGAATCAAATAAAATTGAATCAAATCTTGGTGAAACTGGAAGTGTTACACTTTTTTTTTACATTATTTAATAAAACTGAATCATGGTGAAGTCTGAGATTTCATGATGCACCAAATAAATTTAATTCATTTCCCCCCCAAAAAACTGAATCAAATCAAAGCAGCATAATGGAATCAAATGTGATTGTGCACTGAATCGCTCCTGTAGTTCATTTCCTAAAGAAGAGTTAAATTGTTGTGAGGTCAGAGATTTACAGCTCTAATTAACATGCTGGATTCTAGAGCTTTAAGAAGAGCGGAATACAGCCATCACACACACACACACACACACACACACACACACACACACACACACACACACACACACACACACACACACACGACTGCTTCCCTGCAGGCACTAAGCTGAAGGATGCCAAAGAGCCTCTCAGCCCAGAGTCTAATTAAAAACAGGATTTTTATGTCTAAATTCATCCCCTTCTGAGGCGCGTGTGTGTGTGTGTGTGTGTGTGCGCACGCGTCAATGTCACTGCAGGCTGCTAAAGTGAGCAACATGGGACATTCTGTTTACCAATAATAAACAGCTCTTGCTGCAGGTGTGTGTGTGTGTGTGTGTGTGTGTGTGTGTGTGTTTAATCAATGTGCACGATTTCTCCATTAGTAGAAAGCCTGCGAGGGAGTGAAGCAGAAGCTCCACTGAGTCACCACCGTCCTTTACAGAGCAAACACACAGGAGCCGACACACTCTCAGGACCAACACGAGCACTCCGTCAGATCCATCATCAGAGAGAAACAACGGAAACCGGTCGGAATTTCACATAGTTTTTCCAGAATCTGTGATCATTCCGTTTTTTCATCATCAGTTGTTATTAAGTCGGAGTCTGATGCCAAACTGTACCATCAGCGCACCATCAGCGCACTACAGTGTACCATCAGCGTACCATCTGCGCACTACAGTGTACCATCAGCGTATCCTCAGCGCACTACAGCGTACCATCTGCGCACTACAGTGTACCATCAGCGCACCATCAGCGCACTACAGTGTACCATCAGCGCACCATCAGCGCACTACAGTGTACCATCAGCGTACCATCTGCGCACTACAGTGTACCATCAGCGTACCATCTGCGCACTACAGTGTACCATCAGCGTACCATCAGCGCACTACAGTGTACCATCAGCGCACCACAGTGTACCATCAGCGCACCATCAGCGCACTACAGTGTACCTTCAGCGTATCCTCAGCGCACTACAGCGTACCATCTGCGCACTACAGTGTACCATCAGCGCACCATCAGCGCACTACAGTGTACCATCAGCGCACCACAGTGTACCATCAGCGTACCATCTGCGCACTACAGTGTACCATCAGCGTATCCTCAGCGCACTACAGCGTACCATCTGCGCACTACAGTGTACCATCAGCGCACCATCAGCGCACTACAGTGTACCATCAGCGTACCATCTGCGCACTACAGTGTACCATCAGCGTACCATCTGCGCACTACAGTGTACCATCAGCGCACCATCAGCGCACTACAGTGTACCTTCAGCGTACCATCAGCGCACTACAGTGTACCTTCAGCGTACCATCAGCGCACTACAGTGTACCATCAGCGTACCATCTGCGCACTACAGTGTACCTTCAGCGTACCTTCAGCGCACTACAGTGTACCATCAGCGTACCACAGCACACTACAGCGTACCATCAGCGCACTACAGTGTACCTTCAGCGTACCATCTGCGCACTACAGTGTACCTTCAGTGTACCATCAGCGCACTACAGTGTACCTTCAGTGTACCATCAGCGCACTACAGTGTACCATCAGCGTACCATCAGCGCACTACAGCGTATCCTCAGCGCACCATCAGCGCACTACAGCGTACCATCAGCGTACCATCTGCGCACTACAGTGTACCTTCAGCGTACCATCAGCGCACTACAGCGTACCTTCAGTGTACCATCAGCGCACTACAGCGTACCTTCAGTGTACCATCAGCGCACTACAGCGTACCTTCAGTGTACCATCAGCGCACTACAGCGTACCATCTGCGCACTACAGTGTACCATCAGCGTACCATCAGCGCACTACAGTGTACCTTCAGCGTACCATCAGCGCACTACAGCGTACCATCAGTGTACCATCAGCGCACTACAGCGTACCATCAGCGCACTACAGCGTACCATCAGTGTACCATCAGCGCACTACAGCGTATCCTCAGCGCACTACAGCGCACCATCAGCGCCCTACAGCGTGGCATCAGCGCCCTACAGCGTGCCATCAGCGTGCCATCAGCGCCCTACAGCGTGCCATCAGCGCACTACAGCGTGCCATCAGCGCCCTACAGCGTGCCATCAGCGCCCTACAGCGTGCCATCAGCGTGCCATCAGCGCACTACAGCGTGCCATCAGCGCCCTACAGCGTGCCATCAGCGTGGCATCAGCGCCCTACAGCGTGCCATCAGCGCACTACAGCGTGCCATCAGCGCACTACAGCGTGCCATCAGCGCACTACAGCGTGCCATCAGCGTGCCATCAGCGCACCATCAGCGCACTACAGCGTGCCATCAGCGTGCCATCAGCGCACTACAGCGTGCCATCAGCGTGCCATCAGCGCACTACAGCGTGCCATCAGCGCCCTACAGCGTGCCATCAGCGCCCTACAGCGTGCCATCAGCGCACTACAGCGTACCATCAGCGCCCTACAGCGTACCATCAGCTACGTGGATGGTAGAGGGCCCTGCTCAAGGGCCCAACAGTGGAAGCTTGCTGAGCCCGGGTATCGAACCCACAACCCTGTCATCAATAGTCCGGAGCTCTAACCACTGAGCACCACTGCCTCGCTATGAGCCTCCACTGCCCCACTGACCAAGCCTGAATGGCATGCTATCCATCTTCCTATCCGCGTCTTCCTGGTCAGAATCACAGTGGGTCCAGTGGCAAAAATGACCCCTGAACAGGGCCCCAGTCCACTGCATGGTACCCCCCCCCCACACACACACACACTGACTCACACACACACCCACACACATTCACATCTAGGAGTGAATTCAGCATAGGAAGTTCAACTGTGTTCACATAGCATAGGTTAGAACCTAGAACTCTTCCAACTGTACAATAACGTATATCCTAATCTGTTTTTGTTAGGTTGTCATGTCATCTTCTTTGATTGAAATTTATTGAGTTTAGGACA
>NC_132881.1:48597287-48627287 GCF_030463535.1 Salminus brasiliensis
TCTGGGGTTCAGGTCAAGTCTCGGGGTGAGTCAAATCTGATCCGAAAGTCTGAAGCGAATCTTTGGGTATGAATCAGTTGAGTTTCTGGATGCGATTTGTGAGTCAATTCTTTAGGGTACAAATCCCAGACAAGTCGAGTCTTTAGGTGCGCTTCAGAGTTAGGTTTCTGGTGAGAGTCTAAAAAGAGTCTTTGAGTGCACGTCTGAGTCGAGTCTCGAGTTGTGATTCTGAGTCAAGTTTCTGGGATTCAAAAACCAATCCAAGCCCACTGACTCAACTTGACGGCACAGGAACGCAGCCTCCCTCTGCTGCATGCCTGGCTTTGAGACTTGGCTACCCAGAGTCAGACTCACCGTGTTCCTTTAGCCTAAACCCAGAAAACCAGCCGCACCACCAGAGCATCTCAATTCTCTCAGATGTAGCTCAAACACCAGAGCCTCCTGCTGCAGAACTCCCTGTGTTAACAATAACAGCAGCCTGCTGCTAATTAACACATCACTTCAGAGAGTGTTGTGGAGGAGAGAGATCTGGCCTCATATCTGCAAGCTCAGGACAGCAGGCAGTGTGTGAGTGTGTGTGTGTGTGTGTGTGTGTGTGTGTGTGTAGAAAACAGTCCTACATTCACTGACCTTCACATTGTGTCATCATTGTTCTAAGAATTGAGGCTTCTTAGTAAACCACAGTACTTACAAATATGCAGTGTGTGTGTGTGTATGTATGTGTGTATGTATGTGTGTATGTGTACACAACACACATTTAGAAGCCTTTCCTTTCATCAACTTCTGCCTCCTAAACCACAACTGCACTCATAGTATGAAGCTCTAATATCATTAATATCCAGAATGAAGCTCTAATATCATTAACATCCAGTATGAAGTTCTAATTGCATTAATGTCCAGTATGAAGCTCTAATAACAATAATATCTAGTATGAAGCTCTAATAACATTAATATCCAGTATGAAGTTCTAATAACATTATTATCCAGAATGAAGCTCTAATATCATTAATGTCCAGTATGAAGTTCTAATAACATTAATATCCAGTATGAAGTTCTAATAGCATTAATATCCAGTATGAAGCTCTAATAGCATTAACATCCAGTATGAAGCTCTAATAGCATTAACATCCAGTATGAAGCTCTAATAACAATAATATCTAGTATGAAGCTCTAATAACATTAATATCCAGTATGAAGTTCTAATAACATTATTATCCAGAATGAAGCTCTAATATCATTAATGTCCAGTATGAAGTTCTAATAGCATTAATATTCAGTATGAAGCTTTAATAGCATTAATATCCAGTATGAAGCTGTAATAGCATTAATATCCAGTATGAATCTCTAATAGCATTAATATCCAGTATGAATCTCTAATAGCATTACTATTCATCAAGTATGAAGGTCTAATAGTATTAATATCCAGTATGAAGTTCTAACAACATTAATATCCAGTATGAAGCTTTAATAGCATTAATATCCAGTATGAAGCTGTAATAGCATTAATATCCAGTATGAATCTCTAATAGCATTAATATCCAGTATGAATCTCTAATAGCATTACTATTCATCAAGTATGAAGGTCTAATAGTATTAATATCCAGTATGAAGTTCTAACAACATTAATATCCAGTATGAAGCTTTAATAGCATTAATATCCAGTATGAAGCTGTAATAGCATTAATATCCAGTATGAATCTCTAATAGCATTAATATCCAGTATGAATCTTTAATAGCATTACTAATTATCAAGTATGAAGGTCTAATAGTATTAATATCCAGTATGAAGTTCTAATAACATTAATATCCAGAATGAAGCTCTAATATCATTAATGTCCAGTATGAAGTTCTAATAGCATTAATATTCAGTATGAAGCTTTAATAGCATTAATATCCAGTATGAAGCTGTAATAGCATTAATATCCAGTATGAATCTCTAATAACATTAATATCCAGTATGAAGCTTTAATAGCATTAATATCCAGTATGAAGCTGTAATAGCATTAATATCCAGTATGAATCTCTAATAGCATTACTATTCATCAAGTATGAAGGTCTAATAGTATTAATATCCAGTATGAAGCTCTAATAGCATTAATATCCAGTATGAAGTTCTAATAACATTAATATCCTGAATGAAGCTCTAATAACATTAATATCCAGAATGACATTTTAATAACTTTAATATCCAGTATGAATCTCTTATAACATAAATATCCAGTATGAAGCTCTAATAGCATTAATATCCAGTATGAAGCTCTAATAACAATAATATCTAGTATGAAGCTCTAATAACATTAATATCCAGTATGAAGTTCTAATAACATTATTATCCAGAATGAAGCTCTAATATCATTAATGTCCAGTATGAAGTTCTAATAACATTAATATCCAGTATGAAGCTCTAATAGCATTAATATCCAGTATGAAGCTCTAATAGCATTAATATCCAGTATGAAGCTCTAATAACAATAATATCTAGTATGAAGCTCTAATAACATTAATATCCAGTATGAAGTTCTAATAACATTATTATCCAGAATGAAGCTCTAATATCATTAATGTCCAGTATGAAGTTCTAATAACATTAATATCCAGTATGAAGCTCTAATAGCATTAATATCCAGTATGAAGCTCTAATAGCATTAATATCCAGTATGAAGCTCTAATAACAATAATATCTAGTATGAAGCTCTAATAACATTAATATCCAGTATGAAGTTCTAATAACATTATTATCCAGAATGAAGCTCTAATATCATTAATGTCCAGTATGAAGTTCTAATAACATTAATATCCAGTATGAAGCTTTAATAGCATTAATATCCAGTATGAAGCTTTAATAGCATTAATATCCAGTATGAAGTTCTAATATCATTACTATCCAGAATGAAGTTCTAATAACATTAATATCCAGTATGAATCTCTAATAGCATTACTATTCATCAAGTATGAAGGTCTAATAGTATTAATATCCAGTATGAAGTTCTAATAACATTAATATCCAGTATGAATCTCTAATAGCATTACTATTCATCAAGTATGAAGGTCTAATAGTATTAATATCCAGTATGAAGTTCTAATAACATTAATATCCAGTATGAAGCTCTAATAGCATTAATATTCAGTATGAAGCTCTAATAGCATTAATATCCAGTATGAAGCTCTAATATCATTAATATCCAGTATGAAGCTCTAATAACAGTTTTAATAGCTTCCTTTACTGTTAGCTACATTAGCCTCATAGAAAATACTTTACACTATAAATGACTCAAACAGCTATTTTTCTCAGGCAGTCTCTACTTGATCAATTCTCTTGATCAAAAACTTTATCTAATAAAACAGATTAATTAAAGCTAATTGTTTAAACCATTTGCGGTTATTACAGAAGCCGATATGTCCTCCTCTGGGTCGTGTCGGATAGCAGAGTTTGGTTAGAGACTCTTTTAATCTCGATCGTTTAACTAATGGATGAGATCTACTGAGCAGGACTGAACCTTTAAACCATTACTCTTTCATTAGGTTCCATTACAGCAGCAGGCAGCTCAGCACTGCAGGTTCAGCGCCCTGCTGTCCTGACGCAAGCACAGCCGCGCTCCTCCTCAACCACTGAACACTGTATTACACCCTGCTACTCAATCAACAGGGTCTAATGTTTATCAGCCGAAATGAGAGAAAGGCCTTCACACATCACGCACTGCCGGACTTCTAATGGTCCGGCTTTAGAGGTCACCAGGGTCACAGCCTGCTAACGGTCAGAGTGATGCGGGGACAGTGTTGCGTAACTGCTTACTGAGCTCACAGTGCGCTGCATTGCTGGATATTGCCGAAATATCCAGGAATTTCACACCGCTATAGAATACTGAACATTTACATAATACTGAACACATTTAACCCATTTAACCAATACTACTGAACACCTTTAACCAATACTACTGAACACCTTTAAACCATTTAACCAATACTACTGAACACCTTTAACCAATACTACTGAACACCTTTAACCCATTTAACCAATACTACTGAACACCTTTAACCAATACTACTGAACACCTTTAACCCATTTAACCAATACTACTGAACACATTTAACCAATACTACTGAACACCTTTAACCAATACTACTGAACACCTTTAACCCATTTAACCAATACTACTGAACACCTTTAACCAATACTACTGAACACCTTTAACCCATTTAACCAATACTACTGAACACCTTTAACCAATACTACTGAACACCTTTAACCAATACTACTGAACACCTTTAACCCATTTAACCAATACTACTGAACACCTTTAACCAATACTACTGAACACCTTTAACCCATTTAACCAATACTACTGAACACCTTTAACCAATACTACTGAACACCTTTAACCAATACTACTGAACACCTTTAACCCATTTAACCAATACTACTGAACACATTTAACCAATACTACTGAACACCTTTAACCAATACTACTGAACACCTTTAACCCATTTAACCAATACTACTGAACACATTTAACCAATACTACTGAACACCTTTAATCCATTTAACCAATACTACTGAACACCTTTAACCAATAACACTGAACACCTTTAACCAATACTACTGAACACCTTTAACCAATAACACTGAACACCTTTAACCCATTTAACCAATACTACTGAACACATTTAACCAATACTACTGAACACCTTTAACCAATACTACTGAACACCTTTAACCAATACTACTGAACACCTTTAACCAATACTACTGAACACCTTTAACCAATACTACTGAACACCTTTAACCAATACTACTGAACACCTTTAACCAATAATACTGAACACCTTTAACCAATAATACTGAACACCTTTAACCCATTTAACCAATACTACTGAACACATTTAACCAATACTACTGAACACATTTAACCAATACTACTGAACACCTTTAACCCATTTAACCAATACTACTGAACACCTTTAACCAATACTACTGAACACCTTTAACCAATACTACTGAACACCTTTAACCAATACTACTGAACACCTTTAACCCATTTAACCAATAATACAGAACACATTTAACCAATACTACTGAACCCATTTAACCAATGATACTGAACCTATTTAACCAATTTAACCAATGATACTGAACACATTTAACCAATGATACTGAACACATTTAACCAATGATACTGAACACATTTAACCAATGATACTGAACCCATTTAACCCATTTAACCAATGATACTGAACACATTTAACCAATACTACTGAAGCCATTTAACCAATGCTACTGAAGCCATTTAACCAATGCTACTGAAGCCATTCAACCCATTTAACCAATGATACTGAACACATTTAACCAATTTAACCAATGATACTGAACACATTTAACCAATACTACTGAACCCATTTAACCAATGCTACTGAACCCATTTAACCAATTTAACCAATGATACTGAACACATTTAACCAATACTACTTAACCCATTTAACCAATGATACTGAACCCATTTAACCCATTTAACCAATGATACTGAACACATTTAACCAATGATACTGAACCCATTTAACCCATTTAACCAATGATACTGAACCCATTTAACCAATGATACTGAACCCATTTAACCAATGATACTGAACCCATTTAACCACTACTACTGAACCCATTTAACCACTACTACTGAACCCATTTAACCAATACTACTGAACCCATGTAACCAATAAACCAATAATACTGAACACATTTAACCCATTTAACCAATAATACTGAACACATTTAACCAATACTACTGAACACATTTAACCCATTTAACCAATACTACTGAACACATTTAACCCATTTAACCAATACTACTGAACACATTTAACCCATTTAACCAATACTACTGAACACATTTAACCCATTTAACCAATACTACTGAACACATTTAACCAATAATACTGAACCCATTTAACCAATAAAACTGAACCAATTTAACCAATAATACTGAACCCATTTACCCAATAATACTGAACCCATTTAACCAATAATACTGAACACATTTCACTAATCATCCCGAACATTAACATAATACTGAACACATTTGCTCAATAATACTGAAGATATGTACTAAATAAACCTGAACACATCTACCAACTAATGCTGAATACATTTACCAAATAATGCTTAACATTTGGTAAATAATACTGTACATTTACATAATACTGAACACATTTAATAAATAATACTAAACACCTCTGCTATATAATAATGAACAATTAGATAATACTGAACACATCTGCTAAATAATACTGAAGATATTTACTAAATGAACCTGAACACATCTACCAACTAATGCTGAACACATTTAGCAAATAAACCTTTAGTAAACAAACCTTTACATTTACTAACTCAACACTGCCCTCTTACTGTTAAAACACCCACAGTGCTGCATTAACCTAGAAATGTGTTACAGTACCATGCACACTGTTACACGAACACACTGCAATACTGCCTTAACACCTATGTTACTGCATTACGAAATTCAGTCCAGCACGGACACCAATGATACCACATTAACACATTGCAGCCAACACTAACATACAGTGTTGCATTAGCACAGTGTAGTCCAACACTAACACCTATATTACTACATTAACACACTACAGCACTGCAGTATCACATGTACACAGTGTTGCCTTAACACCTGCAGTGCTGCACTGTTGCATTAACCACAGTACAGTCCAACAATATCCACTGTGTTTTATTAACACACTGCAGGCCAACACTAACACCCACAATGTTGTGTTACCACCCACAGTGTTACATTAACAAATGACAGATCAAGACTAACACCTAGTGTTGCATTAACCCCTACAGTGTTTTATTAACACATTACAGCCCAACATTATCACCTACAGCGTTACATTAACACATTACAGCCCAACATTATCCCCTACAGCATTACATTAACGCATTACAGCGTTACATTATCACCTACAGCGTTACATTAACACATTACAGCCCAACATTATCACCTACAGCGTTACATTATCACCTACAGCATTACATTAACACATTACGGCCCAACATTATCCCCTACAGCGTTACATTATCACCTACAGCGTTACATTAACACATTACAGCCCAACATTATCACCTACAGCGTTACATTAACACATTACAGCCCAACAAGAACACCTAGTGTTTTATTACCATACTACAATGGAGCACTAACAGTGTTTTATTAACACATTTCAGCAATGTGCACTAACACCTACTGTCCCACATTAACCCCTACAGTGTTTTAACACATTACACCCCAACACTATGCATCCGTGGTGTTGCAATAACACCTACAGCATTACATTAACACATTACAGCCCAACACTAACACCTACAGCCCAACACTAACACCTACAGCATTACATTAACACATTACAGCCCAACACTAACACCCTACAGCATTACATTAACACATTACAGCCCAACACTAACACCTACAGTGTTACAATATCACCTAAAGTGTTACAATATCACCTACAGCATTACATTAACACATTACAGCCCAACACTAACACCCTACAGCATTACATTACCACATTACAGCCCAACACTAACACCTACAGCGTTACATTATCACCTACAGCGTTACATTAACACATTACAGCCCAACACTAACACCTACAGCATTACAGCCCAACACTAACACCCTACAGCATTCCATTACCACATTACAGCCCAACACTAACACCTACAGTGTTACAATATAACCTAAAGTGTTACAATATCACCTACAGCATTACATTAACACATTACAGCCCAACACTAACACCAACAGCCCAACACTAACACATTACAGCCCAACACTAACACCAACAGCCCAACACTAACACATTACAGCCCAACACTAACACCTACAGCCCAACACTAACACCTACAGCCCAACACTAACACCCTACAGCATTACATTAACACATTACAGCCCAACAATAGCACCCCGTTTTATTAAAATTAAGGCTGAACACTATCACCTACAATGTTGCATTAACCCCTACAGCCCAACACTAACAGTAACAGTAATGCATGAACACATTACAGCCCTACTCAAACACCTATATTACTGCACACTACAGCATTACAGTGACACACACACACACACACACACACACACACACACACACACACAGCGTTGCATTAACACCTGCAGTGTTGCATTAACACTCACAGGGCTGCATTAACACTCACAGGGCTGCATTAACACTCACAGGGCTGCATTAACACTCACAGGGCTGCATTAACACTCACAGAGCTGCACCAACACAGTAATTTTGCATAAACACACTGCAGCGCTGAAACACCCGTGAGATTCACACACACACACACACACACACACACACACACACACACACACACACACATCCATCCCCCATTCCATCATCAGCTCATATCCGGGCATTTCAGTGCATCCGTGTGAAGACGGTTACACTATTGCACTATTTGCACTACTGCACGAGCCAGTGTGAGCACCAATGCACACTCGGAATCGAACAGACGCGCAGCGCTGTCCTCGCGGACACTGTAAACACACTGCTGTAAACACACACACACACACACACACACACACACACACACACACACACACACACACACACACGGGACGAAAGACAAGGACAAACGACGCGTTCGGTCTCGAGGCGCACTCGCGCTCGCGCTCACCTGAGTGGCTTTGTGGAACTGCTTCTTCAGACCTGCTACAGACATGGCTCCGGCTCGGGCTCGGGCTCGGTTCGACGCCGAGTGTGTGATTACCTGCTGCGTGTGTGTGTGTGTGTGTGTGTGGTGTGTGTGCCGTGCGCGGCGCGTGTCGTGTTGCAGGTGAAATCCTCGCTCTGTCTCCCACCAACGGGATATCCTGCAGAGGGGGCGGGGCGTATCGCTGATCAGACCACAGAGCACCAATCATCGCGTCTCTACGCCTTTGACGTCACATCGGAGCTCTTTTCTGATACGCAGCGCCATCCCTCCTTCCATCTCTTCCTCCATCACTCTCTCCCCATGTCTCTCCTTCCCCCAATCCATCCACCCATCCACCCATCCACCCATCCCTCCCTTAGACTGTCCTTTTCTCCTTCCACCCTTCTTCCCTCCACGCTTCCATTTATCCAGCGTTTCCTCTATTCCTCCATCCACCCCTGCCTCCATCTCACAGTCTCTCCATCCATCTCTCCACCCCTGCCTCCATCTCAGTCTCTCTTCATCTCTCCACCCCTGCCTCCATCCCACAGTCTCTCTAACCATCTCTCCACCCTTCCATCCATCACCCAATCTCTCCACCCCTGCCTCCATCCCACAGTCTCTCTAACCATCTCTCCACCCTTCCATCCATCACCCAATCTCTCCACCCC
This sequence comes from Salminus brasiliensis, assembly GCF_030463535.1. NCBI lineage: Eukaryota > Metazoa > Chordata > Actinopteri > Characiformes > Bryconidae > Salminus > Salminus brasiliensis. The sequence continues at coordinate 48,606,660 of NC_132881.1, forward strand.
TCCCTCCATCCCACAGTCTCTCTGACCATCTCTCCACCCTTCCATCCATCACCCAATCTCTCCACCCCCCCTCCATCCCACAGTCTCTCTGACCATCTCTCCACCCTTCCATCCATCACCCAATCTCTCCACCCCTCCCTCCATCCCACAGTCTCTCTAACCATCTCTCCACCCTTCCATCCATCACCCAATCTCTCCACCCCTGCCTCCATCCCACAGTCTCTCTGACCATCTCTCCACCCTTCCATCCATCACCCAATCTCTCCACCCCTCCCGCCATCCCACAGTCTCTCTGACCATCTCTCCACCCTTCCATCCATCACCCAATCTCTCCACCCCTCCCTCCATCCCACAGTCTCTCATCCATCTCACCACCCCTGCCTCCATCCCACAGTCTCTCCATCCATCTCTCCACCCCTGCCTCCATCTCACAGTCTCTCATCCATCTCACCACCCCTGCCTCCATCCCACAGTCTCTCCATCCATCTCTCCACCCCTGCCTCCATCCCACAGTCTCTCATCCATCTCACCACCCCTGCCTCCATCCCACAGTCTCTCCATCCATCTCTCCACCCCTCCCTCCATCCCACAGTCTCTCCATCCATCTCTCCACCCCTCCCTCCATCCCACAGTCTCTCCATCCATCTCTCCACCCTGCCTCCACCTCACAGTCTCTCCATCCATCTCTCCACCCCTCCTTCTATCCCACAGTCTCTATATCATCTCTCCACCCCTCCCTCCATCCTCCCCCTCCCCCCACCCTCCTATATCATCTCTCCACCCCTCCCTCCATCCCACAGTCTCTCCATCCATCTCTCCACCCCTCCCTCCATCCCACAGTCTCTCCATCCATCTCTCCACCCCTCCCTCCATCCCACAGTCTCTATATCATCTCTCCACCCCTCCCTCCATCCCACAGTCTCTATATCATCTCTCCACGTTTCCATCCATCACCCAATCTCTCCATCCGTCCCTCCATCCCACAGTCTCTCCATCCATCTCTCCACCCCTGCCTCCATCCCACAGTCTCTCATCCATCTCACCACCCCTCCCTCCATCCCACAGTCTCTCCATCCATCTCTCCACCCTTCCATCCATCACCCAATCTCTCCACCCCTCCCGCCATCCCACAGTCTCTCTGACCATCTCTCCACCCTTCCATCCATCACCCAATCTCTCCACCCCTCCCTCCATCCCACAGTCTCTCCATCCATCTCTCCACCCCTGCCTCCATCCCACAGTCTCTCATCCATCTCACCACCCCTGCCTCCATCCCACAGTCTCTCCATCCATCTCTCCACCCCTCCCTCCATCCCACAGTCTCTCCATCCATCTCTCCACCCCTCCCTCCATCCCACAGTCTCTCAATTCATCTCTCCACCCTGCCTCCACCTCACAGTCTCTCCATCCATCTCTCCACCCCTCCTTCTATCCCACAGTCTCTATATCATCTCTCCACCCCTCCCTCCATCCTCCCCCTCCCCCCCACCCTCCTATATCATCTCTCCACCCCTCCCTCCATCCCACAGTCTCTCCATCCATCTCTCCACCCCTCCCTCCATCCCACAGTCTCTCCATCCATCTCTCCACCCCTCCCTCCATCCCACAGTCTCTATATCATCTCTCCACGTTTCCATCCATCACCCAATCTCTCCATCCCTCCCTCCATCCCACAGTCTCTCTGTCTATCTCTCCACCCCTACATGGCCAAAGGTTTGTGGACACCGCTTCTACTGGAAGCATTCAGCTACTTTAGGTTGCACCCCTTGCTGACACAGATTCACACACAGTGTGTCTAGTCCTTGTAGAGAAGTCCTGCATAGCACTGCTTAAGGGATATACAGCTGTGGAGCAGTGGATCTGTGGTCTCCAGGATGATGGATGGTGCTCCATCCGATACGCTTGACCTCCAGAGTCTAGTAGAAAGTCTTCTTCTCTGGACAGTAGAGACAGTTACTCCAACACAAGCAGGATCAGCTCTTTAATACCCTTGATAGAACATTGCATCTAGTCCAACATTAAGAATGATCCCACTGCTCAGGAGATGGCCTTTAAACGTCTTACTGAGGCACAGACAGCAATTACATCACTCACCCTCAGCCTCCATCTCTATTCTTAGCCCCCCCAGCATGCACTGAGAGCATTAGGTTATTTAAATCCACGCTCGGTTATTTAAAGACACAGTCACCCACGCAGAAACCACGCAAGACCTGAAAATACACTGATTTACTGATGACTGACTCTCCACTGAAAGAGTCACTCTGTACACGTATCCTGGAATGTGGATCGATAAGAAGATAACCTTTAGATATCATATACATTATGAGGACAAAAGTATTGGGACACCTGCTCATTCATTGTTTCTTCTGAAATCAAGGGAATTAAAAAAAGAGTTTCTCCTGCTTTCGCTGGAGTAACTGTCTCTACTGTCCAGAGAACAGTCGCTTCACCTCATCCACAACTCCCCAACTCATCCCGAAAGTACTGGATGGAGCTCCACCACCATCATTCCAGAGAATAACACACTTCCTCCACTGCTCCACAGCTCCTCAATGCTGGGGGGCTTTATAATACCCCTCTAGCCCACGCCTGGCATTATTAGGCAGCATGGAGCCAATAGGGTCATCTAGTTTATCTAGTCCTATAGAGTCCTATTCTATTGGCAGTACTTCTCAACAGGGACTAGATAAGCTGTGTGTGTGTGTGTGTGTGTGTGTGTGTGTGTGTGTGTGTATTTGCACATCTGTGTCAGCAATGTGTGCAAACAAAAGTAGCTGAATGCCTTCATTAGAAGGGGGTGTCCACAAACATTTAGACATTTAGTTTATGTGAATGTTAATGTAGTTCTAGCTTCAGTAGTTTTAATAGTTTTAATAATAATAATAATAATAATCATTTTAAAAAGTTTCCTTACGAGGCTTCAAATAAACGAAGATGTGTGTTAACAGGAAGATGAGATTAGTGACGGTCTAAGCCCAGAAGAATAAGAAGATAACCTTTAGATATCATATACATTATAAGGACAAAAGTATTGGGACAGCTGCTCATCAAAATCAAGGGGATTAAAATGGAGTAACTGTCTCTACTGTCCAGAGAAGAAGACTTTCTGCTGTTAGCAACATTAGCCTAGCATCTCTGGTTGGATACTAATGCAGCCTGGTAGCCTGAGTAGTTCTTCAGTAGTTCAGCACCATGGACAGCAGCACCCGCTCAGCACAGTGCTTCTCAGCTGTGGTCCTGTAGCTTTTCCAGTCCAGTGCTTTGCCTGCTCTAACAGACCAAATGAAACTCATCAGCACGCTTACGGGCGCTGTGCTAATTGGTGGGGTATAAGCTTCTACCTCTGCTACATTAGCCTCACATCTCCAGAACCAATCAGGATTGAGTGAGTTTTCATGGTGAGTGTGTTTGATGACTGGGGTGTGTGTAGAAGTCCCAGAATTCCCTTCGCCCAGTGCTGGGGGGCTTTATGCCCCTCTTGCCCACATTTGGCCTCGGGAACATTGACCTTATGCTCAGCAATGAGTGCACCTTAAACTAGCGGAGCTAACTCATTAGAAGGGCTGTCTAGATACTTTTGAACACACCACTTCTAACATGCAGCTTAGTGTGCACTTGAAGTAGCATATTAGCCAATGGTAAAGTATACTGAATGGACAAAAGTATTGGGACACCTGCTCATTCATTGTTTCTTCTGAAATCAAGGGTATTAAAAGAGCTGATCCTGCTTCTGTTGGAGTAACTGTCTACTGTCCAGAGAAGAAGACTTTCTACTGTAAGGATTTGATTGCATTCAGCAACAAGAGCGTTAGTGAGGTCATCATCCCCAACTCCCCAACTTATCCCAAAAGTACTGGATGGAGCTCCACCACCATTCATCATTCCAGAGAACACAGTTCTTCCACTGCTCCACAGCTCCTCAATGCTGGGGGGGCTTTATACCCCTCTAGTCCACGCCTGGCATTATTAGGCAGCATGGTGCCAATAGGGTCATAATGTTGATCTGCTCTAGAGAGTCCTATTCTATTGGCAGTACTTCTTCTCTACAGGGACTAGACAAGCTGTGTGTGTTTGTGTGCGATTGCACATCTGTTTCAGCAATGGGTGCAGCTTAAAGTAGCTGAATGCATTTATTAGAAGGGGTGTCCACAAACATTTGGACATGTAGTGTATAAGCGTGGGTATTTGTTTGGGCTCTTAAATATCCAGAGTGTGTTTGGCTGCAGTGCTGCAGTAAAGCCGCCCCAGACCGGGAGGCCATCTGCTGTTTAACTCCGAGCTTAAGACACCGGCGGGGGTGCACTGTGGACTCAGATGGCCCATGGGTGTGTTTCCTTTAGCTCTCACACTGAACACACACTGCAGTGGTGGGAAGAAGAGGCCGGCTGGAAAAAACGGCACCAGAACACTGTGGTTCTAGATAGTCTCGCACTTAAAGAACCTTTTGGATGCGTAAATGCTTCTTTACCAGGCTGACGTGTTCTTCAAATACATGGAGAACCCTAAATGGTTCTCTATAGTAGCACAAAGGGGTCTGCTATTGTTATGACCAATGTTATGAACAAAGACTCTTCTACCATAGACTGTATTTACTACAGGGATAAACCATAAACATGTTTTTAAATTGGGTTTTAGGGATTTTATCACACTTTTTCTTTAAGAAATTAAAAATGATGGTTTTGTCTTTTGTTCTGGAGGAGGTTTTAGCTTCCACTGAGCTAATCTGGTAGGCATATTTGAAACAGTACTGGATATTTATCATTTACACTGACACAAATTCACAGAATACTCAATTCTACGTTTAAATAAATGATATTTAATAATTTTCCCCTTTTCTCCCAGTTTGGTTCAGCCAATAAACCCACCCGTTCGTAGCTCCCCCTAGCGCTGGCAATGCTCCCGACACTAGGAGTGTTAGGCCTTAACACACGTCTCCTCTGATACATGTGAATCCAGCCACCGCCTCTTTTCTAACAGTCGCTGATGAAGCATCGCTGGACATGCTCAGAGGAAAGTGCCGGGTCCCCAGCTTCACCACACCAGCTAACAGAAGCCTGGGCTGGCCAACATCGCTTAAGAGTGACCCAACCTATTGTGCTCCCTCTGATGGCAAAGCGTCAAGCCTCTGGATTCAAACTCGGAACACCCTCAGCCCATAGCGGATGCACATCAGACAGCTGAGCCACTCAAAACCTCTGGAAACCATTTCTGACACCTTTATTAAAGATCATTGATCAGTGTTTTTATTGGACAGTATTTTATTTATTGTATTTGTAGGTTCGGGGAATGTTACTTCAGATGCTTCCATAATGTTGGTGTTTGCCTAACCGGGAATGTTGTGTTAGAAACGCTGTTATTACAACCTTTTCAGGATGTTCCTGGAACATTACCTCTCTAACATTACAGGCTAACCTCCCTGAAGCCTTTTAAAAACACTGCTGGACATTGAGAGAATGAGCTCTGCCAGCTGGACAGGCTTGGCCTTGGCCTTGGTCAGATGTTCCAGACCAGCTCGACCAGCATGAAGCCACCTCGACTGCCCTCACCCACCCACCCACCTGCTGAGCCAGACGGTCTCACCCATCCTCCTGCTGAGACTGACCCCTGCACAGACTGAAGCTAAAGCTATTACTACGACAACACACACACACACACACACACACCTCCAACTAGTTCTAGATACTGCAGTGTCTCTATAACACAGAGTCTACTAGCCTGTTGTAGTTCCCCCAGCACTAGCAGTGCTCCCGACACTCCCGGAGGGTAAGGACTTAACACACGTCTCCTCCGACACATGTAAAGCCAGCATCGCCAGACACTCGGAGAAAAGCATCGGATCCCCGGCTCCACCGCACCACCTAACAGACGCCTGTGCTGTCCAACAATTCTTTAAGAGTGATTAGAGAGAGCGCCATCTACCCACCCGGAGAGAGCATGGCCAATTGTGCTCCCTCAGACTCTGGCTGCTGATGCCAAAGCTGCCTGGCTCAGGACTCTCGCGTCCCCCCAGGCCATAGTGGAAGCACATAAGTCACTGTTATCTAGAACATGGACTAATACAGAGAAAATGACTGCTTCAAGATGCTGCTCCTGTACTTGAGCACATGTTCTAGATAATATTGAGGCATACAGTGTCAGAAACCACATAATAGACTAAACTAACTGAACTGTGGAGGAGTATCAAACATAGCTGACCGGCCGTACTGGAGCTACACAGGGCTGGGTCAGTCACGTGTGTTTACTGTCTGCATTTCAGTAACATCAGCTCTATTAAAGGAGCGTCTCTGTGCTCTACTGAGCATCAACATGAGCTTCATGGAGGAAAATATGAGGAGTCGTTGTCTAGAAGTTCTGTAAAGCTGCAGAAAGTCAGACTTCAGAGGCGTGTGATCAATAAGCTTTATTGGAATGTAAATGTGGGGCTCAGTCGGGACGTTTCACTGCAGCTCTCTTGAGTCTCTGCCACGGACACAGTCTTCATACTAGACTACAGACGTCTGCTGTGAGCTGCTGAAGAGTGACGGGACGTGTGCAGGTGTGATGGATCTCTTATAAACCAATAGGGAGTCAGAATGGAGTCTGTTTATACTTCTCATCCAATCAGGATCAGACTCACATTTTCTGGATGGAGAGATTTATCTGGAGAGGGTTTTTTATTGATGACGAGCCGGAATGAAAACAAAGGGAAATGAAATAGGAGGAACGAGGCTGATTTTAACATGTAAGGAGGAGAAAGTTCAGAAATAAGAGCGGTGGGCAGCCAACTCCAGCGCCCGGGGAGCAGAGAGAGGGTGGAGGGTCCTGCTCAAGGGCCCAACAGTGGCAGCTAGCCGATCCCGGGGATCAAACCCACAACCCTGTCATCAATAGAGGAGCTCTAACCGCTGAGCCACCGCCGCCCCTAAAGTTCCAAACCCATATTTGAAATGACTGATTGGCTCACTGTGTTGACAGGCGGGACGTCATCTGTAAACAGACGCCTTGTTGAGTTAGGAGACCAGAGGCAGCTCTCCTCATAACATCACAGCCACAGCATCCACCACATACCTGACCACACGCTCCTGTGTCTGTTTCTGGTGTAGCAATGCTGCCACCTGCTGTGCATTTCAGGATATGACCATCAGGGATAAAGGGAAAATTGTGTTTTGCTTTGTCGCCATCTAGCGGAAGGGTAAAGGCAATACACACGGGCATCCAACAATTAGCCATAACATTAAAACCACTGCTGGTGCCAAATGCTCCTGTCTGTCGAGGGGTGGATCTACATATCAGTCAGTGAGTGAAGAACGGTCAGTTTTGGAAGGTGATGAAGGTGATGAAGGTGATGAAGCAGGAAAAATGGACAAGCATAAGAATCTGAGACACTTTGAGAAGAAGAACCAAACTGTGAACCAAACTGGGTCAGAACATCTCCAGAACATCAGGCAGGATGCAGGAAACACGTGCAGGGTAGATCTCTGTTTACGTTTCCTGGGTAAATGCTGCCACCTGGTGTTTATGAGGCAGTGCTGCAATTACAGGCCAAAAAGGAGGGGGATATCTGAAGCTGGCTATGAGGAGGGGCGCCCCCCAGTGGAGAAAACTGACAGTGCGTTTTTTTTTATCAAACGATGATAAAACATGAGAAAAGGTGAACAACTGGAAAAAAGGGTTCTCTTGGAACCAATTCGGTTGGTTCCACTATTGCTACGAGTCTAAGAACCATTTTATGCTAAACTCTAAGCAAACAAGGTTCTAGATTGTACTGGAAATGTGTACTTTGACTCAGTGGAACCCCTTATTGTTCTCTACCGTAATCAAAAAGTGTTCTTCCATTAGTAATGACAGTGGAACCCTGTTGGTGCTAAACGATAAGCAAAAAGGTTCTATATAGTTCTGTAATATTCATTATCATTTGACTCATCATGATAGTGGAACCCCCTGTTGGTGCTAAACACTAACCAAAGGTGTTCTTTGACTCTTTAATTATAGTGGAACCATTTTTTTTGGTGCTCTACTCATTAAAAAGGGTTCTAAAGAAAGGTACTAAAGAAGTATCGTTGGACTCATCATGATAGTGGAACCCTTGTTGGTGCTTCAGTCTAGAAATGTTCTTTGACTCAGTTCAGAGGAACCATTTTTGGTGATAAGGGTTCTAGATTGCACTGTAGTGTTATTTGACTTGTAACAGTAGTAGAACCCTTTGTGGTGCTACACTCCAGGTAAGTGTACACGCCACATCTTTTGGTGCTATATAGAACCATCTACCACCAACCCCTTTATCCAATTTAATGATGATGTTCTCTCTCTCTCTCTCTCTCTCTCACACACACACACACACACACACACACACCCCTTTCCACTGGCCACCAGCTCTCTCACTCAGAGTACAGCTCACTCGTTCGCTGTGTTTGGGCTCTAGACCCAGCAGCCACCCACCACCTGCCCTCCTCCTCTGGTCATCCATTGCTGATGATGATCTCTGGTGCTCGCTCTCTCTCTCTCTCTCTCTCGCACACACACACACACACACTCCTCGGTGCTCCCACTCTGAGATGGTAATGTACCTGCAGCAGTAATTGGTCCCAGTGCAGCTCCTGTGCTCCACCTGTACCAATGGGGGGCGCTACAGGCTGCCCAAGGGTCAGGATGTCACCATGGGAGAAGAACCACTAATGCTATGCAAACTAACATCTCTTTGTTGTTTGGAGCTTCTAATGCTGCCATGTAGGAATCAGTGTGTGTGTGTGTGTGTGTGTGTGTAGAGGAATGTCTTGGGATCCTGTTTGTTGTTTGATCCTTTGTTTCTGCTTTTACCAACTGGCCACTTTATTAGAAACCCCTACCTCGTGCTTCCGCACGCTGGCCACTTTATTGGAAACCCCTACCTACCTTGTGCTTCCGCTAACTGGCCACTTTATTAGAAACCCCAACCTCGTGCTTCCACTCACTGGCCACTTTATTAGGACCCAAAGGTCAGGACGTCACCGTGGGAGAAGAACCACTAACCCCAACCTCGTGCTTCCGCTCGCTGGCCACTTTATTGGAAACCCCTACCTACCCTGTGCTTCCGCTAACTGGCCACTTTATTAGAAACCCCTACCTTGTGCTTCCACTCACTGGCCACTTTATTAGAAACCCCTACTCTTGTGCTTCCACTCACTGGCCACTTTATTGGAAACACCTACTCTTGTGCATCCACTCACTGGCCACTTTATTAGAAACCCCTACCTTGTGCTTCCACTCACTGGCCACTTTATTAGAAACCCCTACCTTGTGCTTCCACTAACTGGCCACTTTATTAGAAACCCCTACCTTGTGCTTCCTCGCTGGCCACTTTATTAGGAACACTTTTCTCCTTCATCCCCGCCCCCCCTCCCCTTATTAATTTATTCATTCAGTCTGTCGTGTGCCACCCTGCCTGCTTGTTAACGACTGTGAAGCTCTCTGTTGACACACACACACACACACACACACATACGGGACAAATATTGACAGTGGTGTTGGTGCTGGTGGGGCTTGAGGAGCAGTGAGTGAAGATGTGCTGTGTGTTAATGAAGGTAATTAGTGCGCGCGGCGCGTCCCGGATAAATTGGTCCCCGAGTTGCCGAGACTCAGTCCTGAGTTTAATCCCTTATTATAAACAAGATAAAGGAAAACCTCCTCATTAGCATAAATCTGACCAGATTAAAAAAAGTGAATTATTCTCGTTAATTCCTGATCAGATTCTTCATTGTACTTAAAAAGAGAAGAAAATGTGTGTGTGTGTGTGTGTGTGTGTGTGTGTGTGAAAGGGGGGGGGGTAGTAAACACAAATGAATAAAGTATAATTAGAAAGAAAAAGGGGGGGAAAAAACATGAGCTCACGTAACACAAAGCCAAGGTCACCAGGCGTGCAGATAATTGTTTAAAAATTTGAAATTAATATCAGCAGAATGAGAACGCCTCCAGCTTTCCCTGAAGATGCCGAGATATGAAGCGATGTCTGCAGCTCTGAAGGTTCCTTATTAACAGAGGAACACTTTCATCTGTTAGAACCTGTCAGGACCAGATCAACCAGCGGTTTCTCAAATCGAGGGTATCAACCATGAGTCACGAGTCAGGAGCAGCCCCTACTCTTCTCTGAAAGCCTTACAGGAGATGTTATTACATTGCTGTTAGGAGGGTTTGATTGCATTCAGCCACATTAAAGAGCATCAGTGCTCAGGTACTATGATAAGTTCTGCTACTCCAACTCATCCCAAGAGCCGTATATAATGTTTAGCTTGTGCTGATTTTATAACCAGCCTAATGATGATGATGATGATAGGCTACAATCCCAGTGAAGCTTTAGAGCTAGCCTGCTGCTGAGGCAGTACGGTTAGAAAGGCGGCCTGGGGCCAGGAGGTCAGATTGGTCTGAGTGCAGGTCAGTCAAATGTCTCTTTACTATGAAAGCAGGCGGTTCCTGCTGAGGGATGAAGCCTGATGGACTCTCTGGCTCATCAGAGGTCTGGCTTGTGTGACAAAAAAATAAAAAAAATAAATTAAGAACCTGTTAATGATTGGCTAAAAGGAGTGACAGTGGTTGTTGGGCGTGGCCAAAGATCATAGTGTGATGGGTGGAGCTGAATCTGCAGGTGTATGGAAGCATACGGTCATATGGGTCTACCAGCAGTGGCAGAAATCCCACCAGCCTACAGGAGATTCTCCTCGGAACTGTGGCCGAAAGACAAAACTGATGGACAGGGACCACCGGCGGGTTTCACAGCTTCACCTCCAACTTCTGAAAGATCTCCCCTCATGGAGCTGCAGACCATCAACATCTGGAGCAGAGGGGCCTTCACTCACTTCTGCTCCAGAATGAGGAGAACCTCCTGTAGGCTGGGGTTTCTGCCACTGCTGGTAGACCCGTATGACCGTCTGCTTCCACACACCTGCAGATTCAGCTACTTCCTTCACACTGTGGTCTTTGGCCACGCCCAGATGCAGTCGCTCCATTCGGCCAATCATTAACTGTATCGGCTTTCTGACCCATTTTCCACACATCCAACGAGACCCTCACAGCACTGCACCTCCTCTTCTCAATCTATTAATCCCGTCACTCACACCGTGCAGGTATTTATAAACCCCATCATCCTTGTGCAGCGCCATCTGCAGGATGCCTGCAGTTACTACCACCACCTTATCTGAACTATCACACAAACAAACGAACAATTTGCAAAACAACTGTTTTAATTCAACCCCAAACACGATCAGCTTTTACAGAAGTGTGATTTCTGACTGCAGCCAAACACACACACACACACACACACACACACACACACACACACACACACACACACACACACACACACACACAGTCTCTACACACATTAAAACTCACAGGCTCAAAACGTTTGTCTATTTGTGGTTTCAAATTCCTTCAAAAAATCATCAAGTTTTTCCAAGAAGTTCCAAGTTCATCAAAAGCTGGACAGAAAACGTCTGTTTACTGATTTTAAGGCCTGCATCGGTAAAACGTGAGCGACCAGAATCAAATGTATTAATAAATAAATATGTTACAGATTAGATTAGACACCAAAAACTCTGCAAACATTTGGACATATAGTGTAGCCGGGCTGAGGTGGGATATTAGCTTCCATGTTTTTTTGGCCTCTTAGCGTCTCTGCAAATAGGCTTCGGACACCGAACAGGGCGTCTGAATGGCGGTACTGGGATGGAAGGGGGCTGAGTGAACCGGCGCTCTGTAGTGACTGAAGGAGAGGGGAGGAGAGATAGCCGGGGGAACCCCCCTCTATCTTAAAGGAGGATGATGGGCCTCGGCTGGATGTTTATCTCCCTCTGTTGTGGTCAGGCGGTTTCGCTGACTGTGGAGGTGAACACGGCCAGCTCCTCCGTCAGCAATCTGAACTCTTTCAGCTTCTCCAACACAGCCTCCACCAACAGAGCAGCAGAGGGAACCTAGAGCGAGAGAGAGAGAGAGAGAGAGAGAGAGAGAGCAATATGAGCATGTGTCACAAACTCTCATTCTCGAAACGTACGACCTGCTCTCACATCAACCACAGTTCTCCATCTCCACTCGGAGCAGATGTTCTACTGCTGTTTTCTGATCTCTTGGGCTAACCCCTGTCGATCAGAGGAGGATGGGTTCCCCATTTGAGTCTTGGTTCCTCTCCAGGCTTCTTCCTCTGTTTCTGAGGAAGTTGGTTCTCGCCACTATTGCTACTTTCAGCTGCTCAAATAAGGCTCAGACCTGGATCTCTGTAATAAGATGTAGAATAAGTGCTACACTATATGTCCAAAAGTTTGTGGACATCCTTTGTAATGAATGCTTTCAGCTGCACCATTTGCTGACACAGATGTGTAAAAAGTACTGGCAATAGAATATGACCCTATTGGCACCATGCTGCCTAATAATGCCAGGCGTGGGCTAGTAGAGGGGTATAAAGCCCCCCAGCATTGAGCTGTGGAAAGTGAAAATATGAAGAAAGGTACTGATTATTAATCAACACACTCGTACAGGTAATCAGATCAGGCTAGATGACTTTTCATCACTTGTGTGATTGCATGTGTGTGTGTGTGTTAACCTTTGTGCTGTGGATGCAATTTACTGCTCAAACCAACACAAAGACTTTATGCTATAATCAGCACTAGTGATCCAAGATCATAGCCATTAATATTCAGACTTTTCTTTCTGCAGGACGAAAAACTAACTTTCTGACCGTGGCGCAGCACTGCCCCTGAAAACCTCTCATCCAGCTGATCAACTCCATTTACCCTCAATACCGTACAAATACTTAGTTATCTTACTTAAGTAGAAATGTTGGACTTTTTACTTCTACTTCTCACATTTTCACCCAATTATCTGAACTTTCTCCTCCTTACATGTTAAAATCAGCCTCGTTCCTCCTATTTCATCTCCCTTTGTTTTCATTCCGGCTCGTCATCAATAAAAACCCTCTCCAGATAAATCTCTCCATCCGGAAAGTGTGAGTCTGATCCTGATTGGATGAGAAGTATAAACAGACACCATTCTGACTCCCTATTGGTTTATAAGAGATCCATCACACCTGCACACGTCCCGGGGGGTAGTGCACTATAGACCTCTGTGGCGCGCCTAAGCTTTCGGCCTTTGTTTTCCTTCCATTACTTTAACTTTTCTACTTGAAGTTGTTCTGAAACCAGTACTTTTACACTTTTACTGGAGTAAAAAGCTTCAGTTGATACTTCAGCTTCTATAGAAGTCTTTTAAACCCTAGTATCTCCACTCACTTCTACCTGAGGAATGAGTGTCAATACTTTTGACACCTTTGGCCAGTTCCCCCACTATTAATATTATGGCATGCACATGTGCGTGAGCTGTACAGCAGTCCTTATTTTAGTTATCCGGACAGTAAAGTGAAGCAGAAGGTCTCATTATGCCATTAAAGCACCTCTAACTACCCCGCATGGAGTGTCATGTGTTGCTGCAGAAGCCAGAGATGGGTACCCTTCCTCCACCATGTATCTCCATCACATTTTCAAAATAGACACTACAGGGGCCATCAGTGAGGGTCTTCCTCTGAGACAATGTGAAGCTCCACCACATCTTTAAAACTGCTTCTAACACAACACTACCTAATGAAGTTAATTAATTAGGAGTTTAAATCAACAATGAGTTTCTAGATCAAAAGTTAATATTTACAAGCAATATTTGCCAGAAATGTGCTAAGATCTGCTATGAGGTGACATGATCACCAGATCGGTGGCCTACAGGTTAGAGAAGTAGGGATGGTAATGGAAGGTCACTGGTTCAATCTCCTGCACAAGCAGGAACTGGGGTTTGGGTGAGTCACATTAAAAACAAAAAAACTAAAGAAAACTCATATCTCCAAAACAGCAGCTTTTAAGACCAGACACAACCTTCTGAACTCGTAATGGAAGTCAATGAAAAGATTTTGGACATTTCTACTGATCCATTTATCCTGAAATCCTGATACAATACAAAGACCAACAGCAGTGATAATATATTTTCTGAAAATGTAAATGTTTTTTCAGTTTATTATTAAAAAAAAAAAAAGTAAACTAGCTTAATCTTTTGGTAAAGAATTCGTAACTGCTTCTCATTTACACAAAGCGGTTAATATAGTTGACTGGTGCAGCTTCAGTCCAGCTTCACACTGAACTCTGCAGCTCCTTCAGAGTGATTGTTGGCCTTTTTGAGGCGTCCCTCACAAGTCGCCTATCTCTGACACTATGAGTTTTGAGGAACAGCCTTGTCTAGGCAGGGGTGTCCAAACACTTATAGCCTACTCAAAAACATAGTGCATATCGTAGAACATACAACTTTAATCCTAACGTCCTTGTCCAGTGGTGCTAGAATCAAAGGGTACAGGCTGACGTGTCCTCATATCTCTATCATCAGTGTACACTTGGAGCTTCAAAACCACAGGGGGCCGATACTTATGTACACAGTGTTCTTCAGTCATTTTTATTTATTTATTTAAAAAAAAAAAAGTTAAAGTTAAAAATGCCATTTGTAATCCAGACTGATAGAAGTAAATGCTTTTACAAGTCAGTGTGTGTGTGTGTGTGTGTGTGTGTGTGTGTGTGTGTGTGTGTGTGTGTGTGTGTGAGATGCAACAGGGTGCAGTGTCAGTAGGCCGGTCATTATAATCTAACAGCTGCTTTAGCAGGTGACTCCGCCCTCCTGGGCAGCCCACACTAGTCCATCTCTACTAAACAGGGCCCTCTGCTGGCCGACGCTTTCATCAATCCGCTGAGAGTCTGATTGGTAATCGACTCGCTGGGTCTGAGCTCAGAGTCTGTACACTGTAAAAGTGTTTCATGGGCCAATTAAGTGACACTAGAATTACAGAGCCTGAGGCACGACTGGAGGCAGAGCCACAGCGCTCTCAGAGCCTTCACTCCACGGGGACACAGTGCCAATACACACACACACACACACACACACACACACACACACACACACACACACACACACACACCTACATCGCTGCTGAACGGATCGATCAGTCTGCTTTTGTTCCGGCTCTTAAGAGGAGAGTCTAAGGACCCAATTTGTGAGGCCAGTGTTAGCATCCATGTGTGAGTGCAAGTGCACATTTAGGCCTAAAAGCTGTGGTGTGTGTCAGAGAGATCACAAAGATCATGTTTTATTAAACAATAAGAGCAACTCTAAGAGTTCTCAGTTGTTTTTTGCTCAAACATTAATAATTAATTACAAAGTTAATAAATTACACAGCTACACAATTACATTTATATTCTGCACAGACTGAAAAAAGGAAAAGGAAATATATACATATATATTTATTTCTGCAAAATACGACTATAAAAATACCCTTTTTAATCAAATTGAAGTAATAAACCACCTCCTCTAGCTGCAGTGTTAAACATTATTATTAGTTAACAATTCAAAACGCTAACTTAACTAACAGACTTCTGTAATACTTTATTAAATGAAATGAAAGTGTTTTGTGATCTGTATTTTTTCTGTGTTCAAATACTATTAACTCTGTAATTTAGTCCCTAGTAGAAACTAGCCCCTGGCGTTCAGACAATGAAGAATCAACTCCTGTTACATCTGTCTGGCATTATGACGTCTCATTAAAATGCCATTAGACACAACGGCCAATGAAAACATTCACAAGTACATTTAAAAGGAAATTAACTAATACGGCAACAAACTCTGAGCTGAACAAAAATGCAGGCCTTTTTAATAAATGTAAGAGTACCCACTATAAAATACTAATACTAAATGACATCATACAGCAACAAGCAACTGAACTGGTGTTATGCATTTGGTTTATTTAAAATATTTATTTGAGTTGAATAAAACCTTGTCCACGCTGATCCAGATGTACGTAAATCTGTAGCTTTTTTCTCTCCATCTCCAGCAGGGGGTGCTAACAGCTCACAGTTTTGTGCCAGATTTCATAAGAAACAAGTGTAACGGCCAAAACAGACATAAATACAGTGCAAAGCTTGGACAACTAACAACAACGGTTTTTTCAGTGTTGCAACAGCAGTCCATGTAACACCATGTCTCACACACAGACTCAGAAGACCATTATTACCAAAAAAAAACAAAAACAAAAAAAAACCTAATAAAATAAACACTGCAGTGGTGACACCCCCACCTGATCTGATCAGGGCACCAAGGTCAACCACCCAGATCCAGTAGAGATCCCAAAGACTCTTCCAAAGCATCCATCTGTCAAACACAGCGACAGAGGAGCTTGTGTAAATGAGGAAAGCCCCCCTGAAGCCCATGTACATTAAACCCCACCTGAGCTGAGCTCAGTATGTGAACAGTCAGGAAGTCCCATCTAAAGCTAGTGACCGTCTCTCTCCCACATGCTGCCGAAAGCAATCCTGAAACCCGGTGTTTCTCAGGGTGGAATATCTGAACCCTGGACAACTGCAACCACAGCACAGCTAAAGACACTTTTCCCCACTCGCGCCGATTTAGGCCATTGTGGAGGGTAGAAAGAAAACAGAAAAAAAGAACACCCTCACCGCTACTTTCCCTGATCACAGGAGAATTAAAAAGCTTTCTGATCTTTGATCTTCACACTTTTGTTTTGAAATCAAAGTTATCAAACGTGGGGGAATATAAACAACAACAACAAAAACAACAACACAAAGCACCCAAGACCTACTAAAGTCTGCATTTGATTAGAAGATAATGAATGTGTCACATGCACAGGTAAGGAGAACCAGGCAGAAGCACCAATCTATTCTTCCCCGGCAGTAATTACTCACCCAGCTCCCCGCCAGCCGCTGGAGACTGATATGAAAGGGAATTGGACACTTGGGGCCACAGATACTTGTAATTAAAAAATCTCTCTCTCTCTCGCGCTTTTTAAAATATGTTGTTTCTACCGTCGTCAGGTCTGTGCAACCTGAGCTTCTAGTTCTGACCTACATACAGCCCAAAGTGCACGGAGAAGAGCCGGAAAGGTCTTCCCTGCCTGATCCACTTCTTTGGGATCCAGTAACGAACTTCAGAAACAGCAGTTTCACACCCGGCGTCAGAGGTGGGACAGCTATACAGTAATGTCTGCTGATCAGTAGTGGTGACGGGTGGAGAATAACAGCTATAGCTAATTAGAGGGAGTAGAGAGAAACTCCAGAAGTAAGCTTTAGGCAGTATGTCTGATCTGTTTACAGCAGCTTACTCATAAAAAACCAGCAGGGTATAAATGCACTGTTAACTTGTGCAAGTATAGATGGGTATATAAATGGGTATTGATTGGTGTAGCTACAGATAGGTATAGCCTTGTATGGATGGATATATAAATGCGTATGGATAGGTACAGCTATAGATGGGTATATAAATGGGTGTGATTGGTATGGGCTTGTAAGGAATGGGTATATAAATAATTTTGGATAGGCATAGGCTGGTATGGATGGGTATATAAATGGGTAAGGTGGGTCATGGTGGGTCAGTCAGGAGCGTGCTGTAGATGTGATGGTGGGTCGGTCAGGAGCGTGCTGTAGATGTGATGGTGGGTCAGTCAGGAGTGTACTGTAGATGTGATGGTGGGTCAGTCAGGAGTGTACTGTAGATGTGATGGTGGGTCAGTCAGAAGCGCGCTGTAGATGTGATGGTGGGTCAGTCAGGAGCGTACTGTAGATGTGATGGTGGGTCAGTCAGGAGTGTGCTGTAGATGTGATGGTGGGTCAGGAGCGTGCTGTAGATGTGATGGTGGGTCAGTCAGGAGTGTACTGTAGATGTGATGGTGGGTCAGTCAGAAGCGCGCTGTAGATGTGATGGTGGGTCAGTCAGGAGTGTACTGTAGATGTGATGGTGGGTCAGTCAGGAGTGTGCTGTAGATGTGATGGTGGGTCAGGAGTGTACTGTAGATGTGATGGTGGGTCAGTCAGGAGTGTACTGTAGATGTGATGGTGGGTCAGTCAGGAGCGTGCTGTAGATGTGATGGTGGGTCAGTCAGGAGTGTGCTGTAGATGTGATGGTGGGTCAGTCAGGAGCGTGCTGTAGATGTGATGGTGGGTCAGTCAGGAGTGTACTGTAGATGTGATGGTGGGTCAGGAGTGTACTGTAGATGTGATGGTGGGTCAGGAGCGTGCTGTAGATGTGATGGTGGGTCAGGAGTGTACTGTAGATGTGATGGTGGGTCAGTCAGGAGTGTACTGTAGATGTGATCTAAAATCTGCTGTTTTACTTTGTGGTGTAAAATAAATGGCGAGTGTTTGACGCAGCAGCCTCTTTTCACTGGTCATAAGTATTTGGACGCAAATATTGAATGTGTTTACGTGGGAAAGCCTGAGGACTGTTTCAGCGCCTCCCTGAAACAGTGCCACAGCTTACAGAGCCTAGCGTGTACCCACACTGATTTCAGGCTTACAGACAGAGAAATGAACAGTCAGTGGAGTGGATTTCCCTCCAGCAGAGCAGCTGATGTGATCAGAGGACGGAAATCGCAGCCATTTTAAAGTCGTCACTACAAACGAGGCATTTGGCCCGGTCTCGTTTCAACACCGCTGGGAACGACATCCTGTTCCAAATCCGGTTCAAAGTTCCCTTTCTATTAAGTTTCAAACGCTCCTAAGCTCAGCGTGCAAGTGTTTATAATTAGCATTGAAGTGCCTTCAACACACACTCTCACACACACACACACTCACACACTTAGAGTGTGTAGAGCGCTCAGAGCGCCGCTTTGCCGGCTCCTGTGGGAGGTTATTGTGGAGTGCCATTGACAGACAGTGGCAGCACTACAAAGCTACAGAGTCTTCCAGCACCGTCGCTCCTTTAATTGCCGTAATCATTAAATGAAGCTTAATTAGTGCCACCTCCCCCCTGTGTGCGTACCCACACACATACACACACACAAACTGCCAACATCTCTCTCCACTGCTTCTTCCTGCCGGAGACTTCGTACACACTGTTTATCCTCTGCCATTCCCTCTAAACGACTCGCTCCAAAACTTTTAAGAATCGTTTTCTCCGGTTAAGAGCCCAAGACGGACTCATTGCATTCCTGAACGCAGAGCGGCGGCTCCCCGGTGCCCGATCCCAGCAAAATATTGCGTCCACCGGCTCCGGCAGTCATAAAAGCAACAACAAAAGAGGAGGGGAAGGCGGTGTCGGGAACGTTATTGCGCGGAATGATTGTGAGGAACGATCAGACGGGATGTGACCACGGTTCATTAGCTCTAGCGGACATTTCCCAGCCTTCATAACGGCCTCTGCGTTCTAATTCACCTCCAGTCAATAATTAGCAGTCCACAAATAAACCCCAGCAATTACAGGGATACATCTTTAGGCCTGCGGAGGGCCTCCGGACCGGACGCTGGAGCCTCTCGGACGCCGTGGAGCAGGAAGCAGAGCGTTCGGTGGGCCACGGGACGCAGCGGCCGGCCGCTAGGCACTGTCAGGGCTAAATGGTTATTGGATGGCTGTGCTGATGCCCGCTACGAGTCTCCGGTGGACGCGCTGCTGTTTGTTTCATTAGCAGAGGAATGAGAGGGAGCGGAGAGCGCAACAACCCGCAGCCTGACAGCCCTGAGTGAGGAGAGGGCTGAGAAAACAACACACACACACACCAACAGAGCCACAAACATGCTGCTTATGCCAGTCAGAGACTCTGAAATTCTGCAAGAACTGGCCTTCCACAGATCTGCCTCCTCGTAGGAGAGGTGGGCTAGAACGTGGCCTTCTTAGAAGCAGACCAGTTGGTGTGAACTGTTGCAAATAATCCTAGCTGTGTGTTGTACGTTCCACATGTTCTTCTGAGTAAACACAATGTCTACCATCAGTACCATCATGCACTTGTTGATACACGGTCAGTAGACCCATTAAATGATCTCGCATACAATCAAAACGCACCTGTACCATCTGTAGATCCTCTACACCGTTCAGCTGTACTGAATGTCTAAATGAAGGGAGATCTGAATTCAGTCTTTTATCATAACTAGAAAAGTGTGTTTCCTAAAAAACTAAGGCAGAATTGCTATGGTGTTGCTATGGTATCACAGGTGAATGCTATTAGTTGCTAAGTGGCTGCTAGGGGTTTGCTTTGGTGTTCCAGGTGGTTGCTCACCCTCCAGGCTGTTTCTAGGCTGTTACTGTGTGGCTGCTATGGTGTTGCTAGGTTGTTGCTAAGTAGCTGCTATGGTATCCCAGGTGGTTGCTATGGTGTTGCTAAGTGGCTGCTATGGTATCCCATATGTTTCCACATTACGATGTTTCCACATTGTAGTGTAAATAATAATTTATAGTGTAAATTAAATTTTTGTAACTGAGTGTCTTGCTATCCCTTTCTGCTGTGACACTGAGAATTTCCCCACTGCTGGACTAATAAAGGGCTATCTTATCTTATCTTACGATATTTCTACATTACGGTGTTCCCACATTAGTGTTTCTACATTAATGTGGGAACATCGTAATGTAGAAACACTAATGTGGGAAAATTGTAATGTAGAAACATCGTAGTGTTTCTACATTACGATGTTTCTACATTCCACGGTTTCCACATTACGATGTTTCCACATTACGATGTTTCCACATTACGATGTTCCCACATTACGATGTTCGCACATTAGTGTTTCTACATTACGATGTTTCCACATTGCGCTGTTCCCACATTGTAGTGTTTCTACGTTACGATTTTTCTACATTACGATTTTTCTACGTTGCGATGAG
>NC_132881.1:48632287-48729787 GCF_030463535.1 Salminus brasiliensis
TTTGAATGGGATGAGTTGAGGATGATGAGGTGGGGTGGTGATCATCATCATTCAACGTCATGACCTTACTAACACTCTTGTTGCTGAATGCAATCAAATCCTCACAGCAATGCTCCTCCTCCAAAATCTAGTAGAAAGTCTTCTTCTCTGGACAGTAGAGACAGTTACTCCAACAGAAGCAGGATCAGCTCTTTAATACCCTTGATTTCAGAAGTAACAGTGAACAAGCAGGTGTCCCAATACTTTTGTCCATTTAACGTAGCTTCTTCCTCCAATGAGGAACCTTGAATGAGAGGTGTTATTAAGATCTCGCTTCTGGAGCCATTTCTGGAACTCTGGGATTTGAAGAAAGAGCGAGTGTGTGTGTCTGGAGCCTCCGACACTGAGCGTGCTAAAAGTTTGAAGGCCCTCGTGTTGACGTGGAGCAGGATTACGCATCAGGGAGAGAGAGAGTGAGCAGCTGAAAATGCTAACTTTCATTTATTTATTTGCTTTTTTTTAATACTGCCTTCCATCACGGCACCAAGAGGGTAAATAATTGAGCAAAGCGGAGCTGTTCGGATTGCCAGCGTGGAGCAGAAGGGGGGTGGGGGGGTTCAAATCCCCGTCACACATTTTCCTGATCCAGGACCTGCTGCGTGTTCTGGTTATTAACAGATCAGGTCAGGGATTGGGCTGGGGACGCCGTTCTCGGGTCAGTTCCTAAGGGGGGCGTTACAAAACCGAGAGCAGTGGGAGGAGGGCCGCAGTGGAGGGAGCTAAATGCAAGCAGCCGCTAAATACGGAGACAATTAAAGCTTAAAGCTGCCACTGTACATGAGAAAGTCAATAAAGTAAACTCCCCTCTGCTTCATTTTGAGCTTATTGATCGCCGCAATAATCTCCTGTATCATTCCCCCTTAAGCCTTTCGAAAATCTGACCTTGGAATGGACGGCCTGCAGAGAGAATGTGTGGATACACACACTTAGGTTTACAATAGAATATACACACACACTGATAACATTAGAACCGCCTGCTAATATCGTGTAGGTCCCCCTCGTGCCGCCAAAACAGCTCTGACCCGTCGAGGCGTGGACCTCTGAAGGTATCCTGTGATCTGTTGCACCAAGTCCTGTGAGTTGTGAGGTGGGACCTCCATTAGCATAAGTGAGCCATTGGGTGCCCATGACCCTGTTACTGGTTCATTGGTTGTCTTTCCTTGCAGCACTTTTGGTAGGTACTGACCACTGCATACTGGGTTCTGACCCAGCCGTCTAGGTCCAAGTCTCAAACTGGCTCAGATTCTTGTCAAAGTAGCGGAGACTGTCCATTTGTTCTGCTTCAGTACATCACCCACATCACCTTCAAGAACTGACTGTTCACTTTGTTTATGTGGGTTTATTCTAATGTTATATAGAGTTAATTACAGGTAGACACTCTCACTGACCACTGACTTTATGTTTATTTGGGTTTATTCTAATGTTATATAGAGTTAATTACAGGTAGACACTCTCACTGACCACTGACTTTATGTTTATTTGGGTTTATTCTAATGTTATATAGAGTTAATTACAGGTAGACACTCTCACTGACCACTGACTTTATGTTTATTTGGGTTTATTCTAATGTTATATAGAGTTAATTACAGGTAGACACTCTCACTGACCACTGACTTTATGTTTATTTGGGTTTATTCTAATGTTATATAGAGTTAATTATAGGTAGACACTCTCACTGACCACTGACTTTATGTTTATTAGGGTTTATTCTAATGTTATATAGAGTTAATTACAGGTAGACACTCTCACTGACCACTGACTTTATGTTTATATGGGTTTATTCTAATGTTATATAGAGTTAATTACAGGTAGACACTCTCACTGACCACTGACTTTATGTTCATTTGGTTTATTCTAATGAGATATATATATATATATATATATATACACAGACTAAATCCAAACTAAATGGCATTAAACACCGACTCCACAGTCCTGACTGTGTGTGTGTGTGTGTGTGTGTGTGTGTGTGTGTAATACAGGAGACTGAATGATAGATACTGGTAAAACTCTCCAGTTCCCAGTAGTTCTGATCTCTGCTATTTGTTTCAGGCTCCCTCCATCATAAACAGTTAAAACAGCTCTTGATTAGGCTTCAGAGGGAAGAGTGGGATTACTGCAGTCTGACTCTGCTGCGCGCACACACACACACACACACACACACACACACACACACACACACACACACACACACAGCTGTGGGATCAGCTGCTAAAGACGCTTCTGTTCTGCTTCAGTGTAAACGCTCATTAACAGTCAGCACTGAGTAATAAAATGAGTTTTCTGAAGTAGACTGGGACGACTGTGTAGAACACACACACACACACACACACACACACACACACACACACACACAGCTTTTAAAAATGAGGCTTCAGTAATGAGAACAGGATAATGTCCATCAGAGTGTCTCCACTTCTAATTGACTAAAATGTCCTTAATTTGTTTGACTGAACTGATACAGCATTTTAATCACTGGGTCACTAATTACAACTTATAAATTATAGCAGTCACTAATTACAATGTAAAATAACATCACTAAACTCATTTAAAACACAATGTCATTTACGCATTTTACACGTTTGATGAGATGCATTAATCACAAAGACCTGTTTCCAAAGCTTACGTCTAATAATTCAGGTGTTCATGTTAATTTGATATGTAAGCAAATACCAGGAGTGTTGGGACTTAACACACCTCCTCTGATACAACAGTCGCCGATGCAGCATCGCCAGGCAGCCGACACGCTCGAAGGAAAGCCCGGGGTCCCTAGCTAACAGACGACTGTGCTGGCCAACATCGCTTTAAGAGTGATGAGGGGAAAGAGCGCCACCTACCCACCTGGAGAGTGCACAGCCAATTGTGCTCTCTCGGACTCTCAGAGCTGCTGATGGTAACATAGCATTTTGACAATTTATGTGCATCTCTCAGTTGGACTTACGACCCCGTGACAATAACTTGTTTAGTCTATAGGGTATGTAGTGTTGCTTTAAATGACATCACAAAGAGGAAATCACATCATCCTAACCTTTGGGGCAGTCAAACAGTGTTACGCTGTTTATTTCTTGATTTTTTTTATATTAGACAGTGTCTAACCACCCCGTCACACAGAATAAGGAGGGGAAAATGCTTTTTTATTACAAATTTTAACACAGGCAAAAAAAAATATCATTCAAACTGATTGGCAAACTGATTCCATTTGAGAATGCTGAATTTACAACGCAACCATATTTTACTGTGAATACAGCTCCTGTGTCTGAATGAAAATGATAATATTAATATGAATTTTAATGCCTGAGGTGGGAGAATGTTTTTATTTTCACCCGTTTCGTAGAATAACTCTACAGCAGTTTAGCTCCGCCCACTCCTGAACTCCAGTCATCTTTCTTTAACCGTTGAACATGCTTCTGTTGTTACGCGCCTTTAAGACTGATATGTAAATGAGCAGAGTTCTGATTGGCTGCCTTATACTGTGCATCATTCAAAACAAAGCTAAACACAATAAACACTGAAAAAAAATATGAGTTCAGAATAAATGGGCGGGGCTAAACAGTATGCAAATTTGTTGTTTTTATGAAATCACAAAAACAGTGAATTTAAAAGGGGCTGTAAATTATTTTCCATACACTGACTTAAAAAAAAAGGTGTTTGACATTTAATGTGATGATTAGTCAAGGCCAAATTTCCTGCATGAATATAAAAGACATGCCTTGTGATCCAAAGCATGAGGAGCTACAGGCACAGTTAGGTGCCCTAATGCCTGACGGTGGCCCTCACCAACCTGCCCAATCAACAACACAGCAACGTCAGATGCACTCTCCTCTACAAACCAATCAGTGTCAAGCAAACGAAGACAGAGCATGTGTCCCAATACTTTTGTCCATATAATGTAGCTGAAACCTGTAAGGGTTAACTGTACCTACAGCCAGGTGCATCTGCATAATCAGCCCCAGTTTTCCCTCCTCGTGCTTCCACAGCACATCCCCCTGAGTTACACACAGCCCTGAGGGCTTAGCATAGCTGGGACGCCCCCATCAAAGCCTCATCAATACCTGCCACAGTAATCTCCACAGCCCCCCCGAGGAGCTCAATCAACCAGCCTGCATCTCCCTTGGGGAACAGGATGGGGTATCATTCGAAAAAAAATTCAACACTAGGGCCAATACTGAATACTGAGGGGTTCAGCATCACGCAGGTAATTACACCTGCATGTACAGCTAAACTGGTACCTAGTGTTTGTTTAGTACACACAGCAGTGTAATGCGTCACCTGTACAGCACCTGTGGAGGGTTATCTGCCCAAAACAGATTCCGTACATTCAGTATAGTACCTGTGGTGTGTTACCTATGCAGTTGCAGTTACAGCAGCGTTGGATGATTGCCTACACAGCTGCAGCACATTAGGCGTGTTCCCTATACCGTTACAGAACCAGTGGCTGGGTTTGTGAAGCTGGAGCCCGCTGGCGTACCTGTGATGTGTCACCTATACAATTACAGCACCTGCAGTGTGTTACCTGTACAGTTACAGCACCTCTGGTATGTGTTTCATGTGCAGTACATTAGGTGTCTTACCTATACAGTGACTACACCTCTGGTCTGTTACCTGTAAAGTTACAGAACCTGCAGTGGACAGTTAAAGCATTGTGGTGTGTTACCTGTACAGCTACAGCACCTGTGGTGTGTTACCTGTACAGCTACAGCACCTGTGGTGTGTTACCTGTACAGCTACAGCACCTGTGGTGTGTTACCTGTACAGCTACAGCACCTGTGGTGTGTTACCTGTACAGCTACAGCACCTGTGGTGTGTTACCTGTACAGCACCTGCAGGGCTTTACCTTTGCAGTCACAGCACCTGCAGGGCTTTACCTTTGCAGTCACAGCACCTGCAATGTGTTATATAAATAGAGTGTGTATCTGCAGTATTTATGTATGTATGTGTGTGTGTGTGTGTGTGTGTGTGTGTGTATTACCTGTGTGAAGGAGCGTAGCTGCTCGTGTTGGCACTGTGCCAGGCCGAGCTTGTTCTGTAGCATCTGCAGGGCGTCTGAGTGCTGCTGGGACACAGCCTGAGCCTGCACACACACCTTCTCCTCCAGCTCCGCCCGGGACCGCTCACACTCGGCCAAGCGCACCTGCAGGGCTGCCAGCTTCTGATCCTGAACATACAAGCACACGCACACACACACACACATATATATATATATATATATTCAATTAGCCATCTTTCCACTGGAGTGTTGCAGTATGTAAATGTTTCCAACGTGACATTCGTTAAGTTTGATTTAATTAAACGTCAAAACAATAAAAATGATCAAATAATAATAATAATAATAATAATAAGGTAAAGTTGGGGAGAACAATGTGCTACATCTATAAAGATAAAGGCCAAACATCAAACAGATCTGATGATAATTAGGCACAATGAGATAAAACAAGTGCCAGTTAATAATCAGAGCTTAATTGGGTTTTGGTAATTAGCAAACACGCTAAATCATCTTCTGTGCTGGCAGAGAGGCGGCGTGCGTCTAACAGTTCAGCTAAATGAAATGAGTAAATAAACAGGGAAGGCTAATTCAATAACCCGCTCAGAGTGAGAGAATGTGCTGGATATTAAGGGAGGCTGATTGGGTGGAGTGTGAGGTGTGAAGCGGTGCTGAATGGTGAAGCTTTACTCTTTTCTGCAGATCCTCTCTGAGCTTCTGGCTGCTGGACTCACACTGGCTCTTCTCCTGAGTGGCCACGCTCAGCCTTCTCTTCAGAGACTCAATAAAAGCCTTCCGGTTAGAGGCTTCCTCAGACAGAGTCTTCACCTGACACCAAAACAGGAAGTCAACAGCAGGGATTTGGAGAAGGAGAAACACCTGGAGGTTTCCAGCTGTTTCAGGGCTGTCAGGGTTCAGACCAGTTCACCAAAACACAGAGACTGACTCAGTTTTTAGCTGGAAGGCGTCAAAAAAAAAAAAAAAAAAAAGGAGCGAACTCCAGCTGGCGACTCAATTCTCAACTTTCTATTTCTTCAGGGACGGCCTGAGTCCTGATTTCAGCTTCAGGAGGAAACTCCAGCAGTGATTTAAGGGTTTCAACGGGACAGGTAAAAAGTTTTGGGGTTTGGGGTGTTTCGTGTAAAACGCTCGGTTCTAGATAACCTCCCCCAGTCAGAACACAGTGTTCTACAGTGAGGTGAAGGGAAGCAGACGTCTGAAGCTCTAATAAAAAAAGCTCCTCACAGAAGGTTCTTCACCTAATGGTGATGAAGACGCTGCCTGATGCCGGAGACACGGTTCTACCAGAGTTCTGAGAAGAGCTCGGCTCTAGAACCTGCTTTTAAAACCAGATCATTAAAATGGTGGAGGGATACATGCTGCAGGGTGTAGTGCGGCTACAGAAAGTAGTCCCTAAAGAAAATGAGTTTTTCTACTTATATCAGCAGGAACGTCCATTAAAACAGTGAATTTCTGAAGAAGGAATTCATCCTCACTGCCTTCATTGTTAGTTATCATACCTATAAAACAATCTCAAGCTAAATTTAAACGCAAATAACTACATAAGAGTTATTTACCCATGCACAAAAACCCCAAAAACAAACAAACAAACAAACAAAAAAAATATATATATATATATATTTATCTAAAATAAATATCTGGACATGTATTTATTCATTATTTTGAGTTACATAAAAAAAGTTACATTTAAAAATTATCATATATTTTTAAACGTATCTTATTAAAACAGTTACATTTTATTTTTCATATCGTTATCTGAGCGATTCATAATGTGAATAATCAATTAATCCAATAATTAATAGATTACCCTACTATCAAAATGTGTGACATTTTATTGAACTGTCGTTTTAATCAGAGCTTTAATTACAGCTTTAATTACAGCTGTATCAGAACAGACCTTCTTCTCCAGGTCGTCGATGAGTGAGCGGCGGCTGCTCTCAGAGTCCTGCAGGACCTTCATCCTACTGCGCAGATCCTCCACCAGCTGCCTCTTCATCACCACATCCCTCTCAGCATGACTCAGCCTATACACACACACACACACACACACACACACACACACAATCCTAAATAATTAGCAGAGTTAGTGCACTGCTTTGTACTCCACTTTATGTTAAGTGTAATTACACATTAATAATACATTTAATAACTACTGGTGACGTAATAACTAGTACAGGTGGATTACAGTAGCACAGCTTGTGTAATTACATGTGTATCAACTACAGATTTATTCAACTTAATCTCCAAAGCAGTAACAGAGAAGAGATCCCAGCTTGCACAAACCAGCGAGAGAGCAAAGCCCTGAACATTTCTAGAGATCTCAGAGTGACTGCAGGATTTGGTGGTGGCCGGCACTGAGGTTTCAGTGTGTACAGTAAGGAGCACACTAAACACTGAAGGTCTCCATGCCTGTACACCTCCCCTGACCCACAGTCAGAAGAAACGTCAGCTCCAATCTGCTCAGAAACCAGATAAATAAGCCACGGAGGTTCAGGGGTTCTGTTCTGTGGAGCGATGTGGAAAATAACTTGAGCTTTTTCAGTCTGTGGCTCTGCGGTATATATGCCTGGAGGAGGAAGAATGATGCTCTGGGGCTGGCACTGGAAACCTGCAGGGTGTGTCAATCTGGAAATCCTAGAAAACCTCCTGCTTTCTATAAGGGAAGCTTGGGTGGCTTTGGGCCTTGCAAGAGGATGATGATCCCAAGCAGACCTCCACCAAGTCCACCAAAGGTCAGTTTCAGAAGAAGTCCTGAAGGCAGTCACAGTGTCCTGACCTGAACGCCACAGAAAATCTGAAGGCGGCGGCTGCAGCAGCAGCAAACCACAGAATATCAGTGAACTGGAGGCCACTGGCTACAAGGAATGGGCTAGGACTGTTTACTCCAGAAGAACCTCAGCTAGTTTAAATAGACTAAAATTCAGATCCTCTAATCTTAGACTCTACTAAACACAAGTCAATATGGAGACCATAATACTCTACTCTTCACCCAAGTCCTCTCAGAAGAGGAGGGTCTTCAGTCTGGGTTTAAGGACAGTGAGTATTGGACTCTGCTGTTCGGACACCCAGGGGAAGTTCGCTCCACCACTTCGGTGCAGGACAGTAAAAAGTCTGGACACTCGTCTTCCGTGGATCTTAAAGGATGGCGGGTCGAGCCGAGCTGTACTTGAAGCTGGAAGGGCTCTTGGTG
Source organism: Salminus brasiliensis (assembly GCF_030463535.1). Taxonomy (NCBI): domain Eukaryota; kingdom Metazoa; phylum Chordata; class Actinopteri; order Characiformes; family Bryconidae; genus Salminus; species Salminus brasiliensis. The sequence goes on from NC_132881.1 coordinate 48,640,519, forward strand.
CAGATCGGCTTTTAACCATCGCCATCAAGTACGGAGGGGCTGGCTGGTCCAGTCTTGGCGTTGTAGGCCAGAGTCAGGATTCTGAATCTGATGACCTGGGCAGCAGCTACAGGAAGCCAGCCAGAAGGATCTACATCATGTCTGCAGCAGAAGGGGGGGGGGGGGGGGGGTAATAGGGAATAAAACTCTCTACACTTCTTATACTTCTAACTGTGGTGCATTTTTATTTACATATTAATTAAAAACAACCAATCAACCAATGAACCTTTAGATGAATTTGTTAGTACACTGAGGCCATCTCTCCTTGTGCTGTGCACAAACAGCAGACCCTGAAGTAACCGTCAATGCCCTCCTGAACGTGATACACAAACAGGTGCACACACACACACACACACAGCATACAGACCAGCACACAAACAGCTGTGTGTGTGTGTGTCTTGTCGCTGTGCTGTAAACGAGCAGTAAGCGTCGTCCTTCTCCAGGTAAATGTCTGTGCAGCGAGCCCCGAGCAAACAGGCTGAATAAATGTGAGCGCTCTTATTGGAGTGACATTAACTGAAATGAGAGTGTGGCCTGGGGACCCGGCGCCGCCGCCGCGTTAATGAGAAAACCCGTATTGACCCTGTTTCTGAGGGGATGGAGCACTTCCTCCTGTTGACTTACTGCCACGCTTCACCCTCCTCCCTCCCTCTCTCTCCCTCCCTCCCTCCCTCCCTCCCTCTCTCAGGAGAGCTAATGGCAATTAGCTTTATAACATTTATTTTAGAAGACCCCTCAGTTCAGAAAAAAGAGAAAGCAGATAAATATAATAAGGGATGTTTTCGGAGGGGGGGAGGGGGGCGGGGGGTTTGGTGACACACAAATAAAAATAATTATGCGTTTGTTGACTAACTTGTATATTCTGTATTTATCAGGCTGGTCCATCTGTGTATTGTTGCTGTACAATCCTCATATCTCCAAAACAGTAACTTTATAGAAAGAGGAAAAATCCCTCCTTCTTATTTTGGAGCATTTCTATTGGTCCATTCATAATAAAATCATTCATACAGTATAAATAACAACTGCAGATTCACATTATGGAGAAAAAAGAAAAATGACACATGGAGATACTGGGTTTGTAGATACTGTGTTTACTATGTTACTCTATGTGTACATACTGTTCATTCATGAAGACTGAACCCATACCCCATGCCCCCTCATCTGGTCCTGTTCTCTTAATGCTGAGTTTTAGCTGAGACGACCCGATCTTCTATAAATAATCCAGCTCCACAGTTAAGATCAGACGAGCTGCTGATTAATCTGATCAGTAAAATCCCTTTATTTTCAGTATCATATTCTATAATCAGACTTTCTGGACTGACTGATTTTAAAATGACTGTTTTATAGTGTTTAATATCTTATAGTCCAGTCTGACTCTCCTCCCTGACCAATCAGCTCCCGGCTCCTGTACAACACTGCAGTAGAAACATACATTGTCTCCGCTACAGTCAGTCTTGGTCTTGATCTTGACTCAGACTCGACTTCTAAAAGTTGCAGCCTTGACTCAGACTCTGTGTGTCCCGGGATTTGGTCTGGATTCTGACTCATTTCTAGCAGTCTTCACTACACGCCCCGCCTCTAACTATGCCTTTAAAGCAGCATTATGCAAAATGATGCACTTTTTCTTTGGTTTCTGGGCTCCTCTTACAGCTGGGAAGTGTCATTCAGTTTTGCAGCACTGCTGTAAATACAAATCACAGTTGAGCACCCCTTATGGACAACATGGTAAATGCACATTGCTGACATAAATAGACTTAAACTTTTTTTTTTGGTTTAGATAAAAAGCTATTTTACAGAAATATACTGATAAAGTACACTGCAGCAGGTCCGCCCCTTGAATGCGGATTTAAAGGTGATGTTTTTGTACGTAAAAAGACGCAGAATGTGCATCTCAGTGATAACGACAAGTTTACGCACTGCAGAGGCCCAGGCATGCGTCACAGTTGTCGATAAAAAAGTTAACAGTGCTTAACGCACTCTGACATCCCCCTGCATCAGCCAATAGGAGTCAGCATGGGGCGGAGCTTCAGTCTGTAATTGCTGCTCACATCCAGGGCTGCACAGTCCAGCTATACAAGATACGTGTTATGCATTTTGGGTGTTAATGACACTGTAAGTGTTTGTGCAGCAGGTGTGTGTGTGTGTGTGTGTGTTTTGCAGCAAAAACAAAAGTGCATTAAAGATGCATGGAGCCCAAAGACAACAGGCTGCAGATGAAAGCGGGGCCGGTATGAATAACGCAGGGAGCTCAGCGGCGGATATTGACTGACGACGCGGCGCTGAGCTTTGAAATTCACTCTGGGTTCCTCTGGTTCCCCGGCAGGGCAGGAGGGGTGATGTATTTTTTACGGCGTCTAGACACGTCTCTCATTCAAACGAGGGGGAAACACACGGGCGAGAGAAAGAGAGGGACACACACTCAAACATGCCTGTGATCCGGCCTGTTACACACACACACACACACACACACACACACACACACACACACCACGACAGGCTATGCTGTTCACACTCACATTACAATTCAAGATGTGGAGACAGGTAAAAAAGAAAGAAATAAAGAGAGAGAGACTGGTAGCGCGGGAGAGAGCGCAAGAGAGAGAGAGAGAGCGCGAGAGAGCGCGCGAGAGAGAGAGAGAGAGAGAGAAAGAGAGAGAGCGAGAGAGAGAGAGCGCGCGAGAGAGAGAGAGAGAAAGAGAGAGAGCGAGAGAGAGAGAGAGCGCGCGAGAGAGAGCGAGAGAGAGAGCGAGAGAGCGCGCGAGAGAGAGAGAGAGAGAAAGAGAGCTGGGAAAAGACGGGCGAACGAGGAAAGACGAGAGGACAGAGAAAGTGGAGGATGACAAAGAGAAAGACACAGGAAGAAAGATTAGGAGAGTGGGTGAGAGAGAGAGAGAGAGAGAGAGAGAGAGAGAGAGAGAGAGAGAGAGAGAGACAGGCCAACAGACACATAGGCAGACAGACAGAGTGTCAGACAGACACAAAGAAAACATGGCAGACTAGCAGACAGATGATATGATTGACAGAAGACCGACAGACAGACAGCCTGACCAACAGACAGATCAACAGATAGACAGACAGATAGATAGACAATGTCGGACGTGCAGACAGACAGACCGACAGACCAACAGATGGACCAACAAACATACAGACCAACAGACAGACAGAAAGGCAGACAGACCAGCAAACAGACAGACCAACAGACAGACAGGCAGACAGATACATAGATAGACAGAAGACTGACAGATAGGCAGACAATGTCAGGCAGACAGACCGACCAACAGACAGGGGGACCAACAAACATACAGACCAACAGATAGGCAGGCAGACGGACCAACAGGCAGACAGACAGATAGATAGATAGACAGATAGACAGATAGATAGATAGATAGATAGACAGATAGATAGACAGATAGATAGATAGACAGATAGATAGATATATAGAGATAGATAAATAGACAGATAGACAGATAGACAGACAGATAGATAGACAGACAGATAGACAGATAGATAGATAGATAGATAGACAGATAGATAGACAGACAGATAGATAGACAGACAGATAGACAGACAGATAGATAGACAGACAGATAGATAGATAGATAGATAGACAGATAGATAGATAGACAGATAGATAGACAGACAGATAGATAGACAGATAGATAGATAGACAGATAGATAGACAGATAGATAGATAGATAGACAGACATAGACGTGGAGTGAAAGTCAAGTAAAGTGATTGAAATGAAGACCAGAGTGGAGATCAGGTACAGATAAAGCAAAGTAATGGAACAAATGGGGATAACCTTTAGGACCTCAGAGGTTCTAGATAGTGTAGGTCATGCGTTTGATGCGGAATTCCCTCGTTTGGAGCGGACCACACATTCCCACCTCTTTTAAAGTTTACTGGATTCAGGATCAGTGGTTACTGCATCCCAGAGCCCAGTCTGTGTGTGTCTGTGTGTGTGAGTTCATCAAGGAGTTTCATACAAAGCTGCCACACGGTGGAATCAGATACCAGAGAGAGAGAGTGAGAGAGTGAGAGAGAGAGAGAGTGAGAGAGAGTGTGCATGTGTGGAAATGGAGGAGTGTGTACTTGTCCTGCAGCTCTTTGAGGCGTTGGTCCCTCTCGTGCAGCTCTGTCCTGAGGCCCTTGATCACAGTGCTCTGTTTGTTCACCTCTGAAGTGGCGCTCTGAGAAAAACAGAGAGCGAGAGAGAGAGAGACTCCAGTCACACACTGGGTAAAACGGAGGTCTAGTAAGGCCTGGAGCTATGGGCCTAATGTCATCTCCAACACTCCCGCTTATGTGAGTTCTGAGTCCAGAACTGTGCCCTATTCACTGTATAGTCACTACTTAGGGGTTCTGCACAGTTCAGCACATCTAAACCGTGAACTGTAACAATCCCACAGTGCACTGGAACATTTAGCGTACAAACAATGTGCACTAAACGAACAAGGAATACCCATAATCCTTCACTAGCTTGTGGAATTCTGTTCCCTGTGACCGTGCTCTACACAGGCAGTGAACAGGGCACGGTTCCAGTGTGTGCATGACTCACTGTTATCTAGAACGTCTTTGTGAGTTGTACCTTGAGCTTGCTGTTGAGCTGTTTGATGTCGGTCTCCAGCTGTTTGAGGGTGGGCTGGTTGGGGTCCGGGGCAGATGATGGGGTGGTACAGGTGGGGTGGGAGGGGTCTGGGGTAACAGTGGGCTGAAACCGCTCCTGAGAAGGAGAACAGGATTTCCTCCACTGCTCCAGCTCCATCTCCAACACGGCCCTCTGCTGCTGCAGAGCCACCAGCTCACACGCCTGCTTCTACTCACACACACACACACACACACACACACACACACACACACACACACGTTTGGTGTCTGACGTGAGCTTCTTTAGTTTATGAGGGGAGATGCTAGGCTAATGCTGCTAACAAACTGCACAAAGACTCACCAAACTCATCTCTGCAAACACACGGAGATCATAGCAACAGCTAGGCAATCAGCCAGCAACCATTAAGCAACTCCATGGCAACCACCTAGCTTCACCACCGCAATTACCTAGCAACCCCTTGGGATAGCAAAAAAGCACCTAACAATTACATGGGATCCACAGCCACTGCTTAGCAACTATCCAGCAACTACCTAGCAATCACCTAGCAACCACTAAGCAACACAATAGCAACATCCTTAGATACCATAACAACCGTCTGCCTACACCATAGCAACCACTTGGGATACCAAAATGACCACCTAGCATCACCATAGCATTTACATAGCAACCCCTTGGGATGGCAACAACCACCTAACAATCAATTGGGATCCACAGCCACTGTTTAGCAACCATCCAGCAACACCCCAGCAACCTTTAAGCAACTTCAAGCACCATAGCAACCACCTAGGATACCATAGCAACTGCCTAGCAACCATCCAGCAATACCCTAGCAACCACTCAAAAGCAATCACCTAGCAACCACTTAGCAACACCACACCAACCCGTTTATATACCAATCTCATAGCAACCACCTGGGACACCGAAGCAACCATCTTGCATCTACCTAGCAACACCATAGTAACCACCTAGGAACACATTAACCCCACTACCCATCAACCCCGCATCAACCACCTGGTATGAACTCAAGTGATCGGCACGTCCCAGAGCTAGTCTGAGAACGATCAGTCAGTGAGGTGTGTGACGTTCCCTCTCCGTGACGAACAGCAGCTTATGATTAAACTCTTCCCATATGCTAATGAGGCTGATTATCCCAACCCTCGCTGCAATGTGATTGGCAGCCATAATAGAGCCATCTAGGCCCGGCCCAGTGCACTCTGGGAGATTAACAACACCGCGCTGAGCTCGGAGCAGAGGACTGCAGCTAATCGCTTTCTTACACACATATGTGCGTGCGCAAACACACACACACACACACACACACACACACACGCACGCACAGTTTAGTTAAGGACACAGGACGTACGTGCTGTGGTTAGGGGTGTTAGACCACATGCAGTGTATCAGCACTCTCACACAGGCCTGTATCTGACTGAGGAGGAGGCAGTGTGTGCAGTGGTCCTGTCTACAGCGTCAACACGATGGACTCTCCTTCAGTTACACCATCACACAACCCCCAAACACAGGAAAATTAGCACTCTCTCTCTCTCTCTCTCTCACACACACACACACACACACACCGGGTCTAGAGCAGATACGAGGAGTGTGTGTGTGTGTGTGTGTGTGTGTGTGTGTGTGGGGGGGGGGGGGGTACTATCTGGTTGCTGACACCTTTTAATAGAAGTTTTTTGCGTTGGGTTTCTGCAGCGTGGCACTGATGGAGTTTCCTGTAAAGTGCAGGTTGGATTTCAGGCTGGATCCCAGAGCGCTGGTTCGAGTGGTCACTGACGCTGCCGCAGAGCAGGATGCTGAAAGCTGCTTTCACATGGAGCGCAAAAGTAAAATTAAATGGCGTTATAGCTTTAACAGAATGGAGACACACGCTGCTGCTTCAGAGCTCAGAGCAGAAGACAGCCGATGCGGATGGTCATCTACAGAACGGGGTGAGCCCATATTTCTACATACCACAACCATCAACCCCTTGGGATAGACCAACAACCACCTAATCTACAGCGACTGCTAAGCAACCACCCAGCAACTGCATAGCAGTCACCTAGCAACCACTAGGCAACACCATAGCAACAAAATAACATTGGATACCATAACAACCACCTACCTACACCATAGCAACCACATGGGATACCATAGCACATAGCAACTGCCTAGCAACCATCCAGCAATACTCCAGCCACCACAACCCCCCCCCCAAAAAAACTTAATAGCAATCAATAGCACATCCACTTAGCAACATCATAGAAGCCCTTTTATATACCATTACAACCATCTAGTAATAAGTTCAGTGAGGATCTCTGAAGGATCTGAAGGATCCAATGTTGACCTAAATGACTGATGATGATAAATAGAATCCACCTGTGTGTAATCAAGTCTCCGTATAAATGCCCCTGCTCTGTGATAGTCTCAGAGTTCTGTTAAAAGCGCAGAGAGCATCATGAAGACCAAGGAACACACCAGGCAGGTCTGAGATACTGTTGTGGAGAAGTTTAAAGCCTGACTTTGATACAAAAAGATTTCCCAAGCTTTAAACATCTAAAGGAGCACTGTGCAAGCGATCATATCGAAATGGAAGGAGTATCAGACCACTGCAAATCTACCAAGACCCGGCCATCCCTCTAAACTTTCAGCTCAAACAAGGAGAAGACTGATCAGAGATGCAGCCAAGAGGCCCAGGATCACTCTGGATGAACCGCAGAGATCTACAGGTGAAGTGGGAGACTCTGTCCATAGGACAACAATCAGTCGTACACTGCACAAATCTGGCCTTTATGGAAGAGTGGCAGGAAAAAAGCCATTTCTCAAAGATATCCATTAAAGCTCTTGTTTAAAGTTTGCCACAAGCCCCCTGGGAGACACACCAACCATGTGGAAGAAGGTTCTCTGGTCAGATGAAACCAAAATCAAACTTTTTGGCCACAATGCAAAACGTTATGTTTGGCGTAAAAGCAAGACCGCTCATCACCCTGAACAGTGCCTGAAGGTGCCTCAGTGTCTCATCCCCACTGTCAAACATGGTGGTGGCAGCATCATGGTTTGGGCCTGCTTTTCTTCAGCATGGACAGGGAAGATGGTTAAAATTGATGGGAAGATGGATGGAGCCAAATACAGGACCATTCTGGAAGAAAACCTGTTGGAGTCTGCAAAAGACCTGAGACTGGGACGGAGATTTATCTTCCAGCAAGACAATGATCCAAAACATAAAGCAAAATCTACAATGGAATGGTTCACAAATAAACATATCCAGGTGTTAGAAAGGCCATGTCAAAGTCCGGACCTGAATACAATCGAAAATCTGTGGAAAGAGCTGAAAACTGCTGTTCACAAATGCTCCATCCAACCTCACTGAGCTCGAGCTGTTTTGCAAGGAAGAATGGGCAAAAATTTCAGTCTCTCGATGTGCAAAACTGATAGAGACATACCCCAAGCGACTTGCAGCTGTAATCGCAGCAAAAGGTGGCGCTACAAAGTATTAACGCAAGGGGGCCGAATAATAATGCACGCCCCACTTTTCAGTTCTTTATTTCTAAAATATCCAATAAATTCTGTTCCACTTCACGATTGTGTCCAACTTGTATATATATATATATCCTTCTCCAGCTTCCTACACTGACCAACTAATTACGCTCTGTTTCACACTCCCACTTTTTTTGTTCGTTTGTTGTTGGTTATTGTGTATTCTTGTCTTAATCCTTCTCAAACACACACACACACACACACACACACACACACACACACAACCACTAAGTCCAGCTTCGTAACATCTAATGTCCTGATTAAGGCTCCAGCTAGCAGAGTGACACTGTCACCAGGTTTAGTGGGGCTGTGCGGGAGTTAGCGTAGCTTAGCGATGTTTGGAGGGGTGTAAGCAGCCGTTCTGGAAGGTTCACTCCTCCCCTGTGAGGCTAATCCCTCACTAATCCAGACCCTTCCCAAAAGCAGAGCACGGAAAATAGGCCGATTTACACCTGCAGATTAGTACACCCTCCATTACACACCTGCCCGTCCGAGCAGCGCTAACCTTCTCTACAGCACAGATCAGGGTATTAAACACTCCTGCTGCTCTAATGTGTCTGTATCTGTAACCCAAACGGTGGGATTAGCTCTCTCTACTACCAGCTCTGAAGGCTTAGCTCCTCCAGACCTGCATTCGTTATTAAGAGAGTTATGATTTCAATACAGAATCAATATCTTGATTAAATGAGTGTGAAACAGTGTGTCAACTCAGGGAGTCAAAACTAGCCAATTACAGTATGTACAGCCACATGGACACTGTGGTTAGTAGACCCCCTTCTCCCAGACCCAGCCTCAGTGTCTCAGACCGTCTTCACTGAGCTTCCAGTGCAGATGCAGAGTGGATTTCCCCCTGGACTCCCAGCCTGTCAGGTAAGTGGACGCTCCAACAATAAAAGTGCAGCTCATGTAAGTTCCTCTACAGCTCAGCTCTTCCATGAACTGAACAGAGAGGGGGCGCCATGCAGGTTCTGCTGCAGACGACCTGTCAATCACTTCATTCCTAAGTGTAGCCCCGCCTTCTTACGATAGAGGAGAGTAAGGGTTAAACTGATTTCTGGGGGGAAATAAAAAAACATTGCCGATATCAATACAGGGAGACTAACTGCTGGAATCTGGAGACACTGGAGCAAACTGGGATACTATCCTCCTCCTCTACTCCCCAAACTGGGATACTATCCTCCTCTACTCCCCAAACTGGGATACTATCCTCCTCCTCTACTCCCCAAACTGGGATACTATCCTCCTCCTCTACTTCCCAAACTGGGATACTATCCTCCTCCTCTACTCCCCAAACTGGGATACTATCCTCCTCTACTCCCCAAACTGGGATACTATCCTCCTCCTCTACTCCCCAAACTGGGATACTACCCTCCTCTTCTACTCCCCAAACTGGGATACTACCCTCCTCCTCTACTCCCCAAACTGGGATACTACCCTCCTCTTCTAGCCACACAGGGGTACTACCCTCCTCTTCTATGTGTGTGTGTGTGTGTGTGTGTGTGTGTGTGTGTGTATCAGTGTAAATCAGTACAATAGTGACACTAACTGTGAGGAACACTAGAGTGTGACAGCAGGTACTTATCATCTCTCTGACACAGGGAGCGAGTATGTGTGTGAGAGAGAAATAAGGGTCACAGAAACATGGAGAGAAGTGTGTGTGAGTCCGTCAATCAAGGCAGCATGGTGTGTGTGTGTGTGGTGTGTGTGTGTGTGTGAGTTACAGAGCAGTGTGTGATTGACTGATGAAAGTGTCGCTTTGCTGTAGAGCATTTTTCACTCATGCCAAACACAACCGACACACTGTCGTGCACACACACACACACACACACACACACACACACACACACACAGCAGCTGCCACATGTCAGAAATGTATCACTCTGAAGTCTAAGATAACACACACCCACCCACCCACCCACCCACACACACACACACACACACACACACACACAGACAGTGCGTTTAAGAAACATAACATACACTATGTCCAAATGTTTGCGGACGCACCTTCTAATAAATTCAAACAGCTACTTTAAGTTGCACCCATTGCTTATACAGATGTGCAAATGCACACACACAGCTTGTCTAGAGCTCCATCCAGTACTTTTGGGATGATGAGGTTGGGTAGTGGTCATCATCCAACATCCTGACCTCACTAATGCTAGTCACTGAATGCAATCAAATCCTCACAGCAATGCTCCTCCTCCAGAATCTAGTAGAAAGTCTTCTTCTCTGGACAGTAGAGACAGTTACTCCAACACAAGCAGGATCAGCTCTTTTAATACCCTTGATTTTAGAAGAAGCAATGAATGAGCAGGTGTCCCAATACTTTTGTCTATAGTGTACTTCCTAATTGACACCACAGTATACACAATACAATTTTAAAATAGTTTGTGTTTATGTTTTTAAATTCTAGACAACAAACAAATAATACCTGAATGTGGGGAGACTGAAACACTGCTCCATGGTCATAATGCTCCTCACTACTGTACACAGAGAGAACCCAGCGAGAGACCGGTGGGAGGAGAGGAGAGCTGAGGTGTCAAAGACCCGGGCTTGCTTTCCTTGGGGACAGAACGGTCAGTACAGCTAACTCTGACTGGGCTTGTGATCTCACCAACATTGGCTACTTTTCCAAACACACACACACACACACACACACACACACACACACACACACACACACACACACACACACACACACTCAAGCACACTCACTGGACAGAACGATCGATACCAGAGCAGAGCAGCAGCTACAGAGACCAGGAGAGCCTTGGGTGGCACTGAGACACACACCATATTCAGACTCCCCTTCAGATTCCCCCTGAAGACTGTGTGTGTTCTCACTGCTTTATTATTTGAATCTCCTCTTGGTGGCGTAATAGAGCACTGTTTGGAACAGCTCACAGTGAGAGCTAGCCAGGCTAAAGTACAGCCTCCAAACATGGTGGAGGTAGTTTCATCATCAACAGCTCACAGTGAGAGCTAGCCAGGATAAAGTACAGCCTCCAAACATGGTGGAGGTAGTTTCACACACTGTAACTAAGAAAGAAAGAAAGAATTGATCCTGCTTTTGACAAGCTGTGTGTGTACATTTGCACATCTGTGTCAGCAATGGGTGCAACTAGCTGATTGCATTCATAAGAAGGGTTGTCCACAAACATTTGGACATTTAGTATATATAGCATTATAATATATATATATATATATATATATATATATATATATATATATATATATATATATATACACACAGTACAATATACATATACATACACACACACTTTTGTGAGTATATATTTGCCAATTCTGAAATGATCCCTCACCCACTCACCCACCCACTCACCCACTCACCCACTCACCCACTCACTCTTTTCCTGCTCTCCTGCATGAGGCTCTACCCAATCAGATGACAACATTGGAGCTGAATTTGTCCAATTAGAGAGGAGTATTGTATCAAGGGGCAGCAGGGCACAGACCTACTGCCCTCCCATAGCCACATTAATACTACACAACACACACACACACACACACACAAACACACAGACACACCTCCCTTCGGCCATTACAACTGCAGCCTGCTGCTTTTGGAGGACACAAACAGAGAGGTGTGTGTGTGCGCGGGCGGTCAGGGCATCCTTTTTGACCTCCTGTATGAGGAATTCTCTTAATCAGCTCCCAGGTGAGCTCAGTGTACCTGCACTGTCGGCTACCTGTCCAAATAACCAGCACACCTGCTGGGCCCACAGTGTGTTTGAGTGTGTGTGAGGTGTGTTCAAGTGTGTGTGTGTGATTAGAAGATGTCAGTGTAACCGAGGGTGTGTCTGTGTGTACACATGAATGATCATAAACACACACGCAAAAGTGTGGAAAACAATGTTTACTATTACCTTCAATACTGATACAGTCATATTAGAACTTCATACTGGATATTAATGCTATTAGAGCTTCATACTGGATATTAAAGCTATTAGAGCTTCATACTGGATATTAAAGCTATTAGAGCTTCATACTGGATATTAAAGCTATTAGAGCTTCATACTGGATATTAAAGCTATTAGAGCTTCATACTGGATATTAAAGCTATTAGAGCTTCATACTGGATATTAATGTTATTAGAGCTTCATACTGGATATTAAAGTTATTAGAGCTTCATACTGGATATTAATGTTATTAGAGCTTCATACTGGATATTAATGCTATTAGAGCTTCATTCTGGATATTAATGCTATTAGAGCTTCATAGTGGATATTAATGATATTAGAGCTTCATAGTGGATATTAATGTTATTAGAGCTTCATACTGGATATTGATGTTATTAGAGCTTCATACTGGATATTGATGTTATTAGAGCTTCATACTGGATATTGATGTTATTAGAGCTTCATACTGGATATTAATGCTATTAGAACTTCATACTGGATATTAATGCTATTAGAGCTTCATACTGGATATTAATGTTATTAGAGCTTCATACTGGATATTAATGCTATTAGAACTTCATACTGGATAGTAATGTTATTAGAGCTTCATACTGGATATTAATGCTATTAGAGCTTCATTCTGGATATTAATGATATTAGAGCTTCATAGTGGATATTAATGATATTAGAGCTTCATACTGGATATTAATGTTATTAGAGCTTCATACTGGATATTGATGTTATTAGAGCTTCATACTGGATATTGATGCTATTAGAGCTTCATACTGGATATTGATGTTATTAGAGCTTCATACTGGATATTGATGCTATTAGAGCTTCATACTGGATATTGATGCTATTAGAGCTTCATACTGGATATTAATGTTATTAGAGCTTCATACTGGATATTGATGCTATTAGAGCTTCATACTGGATATTGATGCTATTAGAGCTTCATACTGGATATTAATGCTATTAGAGCTTCATACTGGATATTAATGTTATTAGAGCTTCATACTGGATATTGATGTTATTAGAGCTTCATACTGGATATTGATGCTATTAGAGCTTCATATTGGAAATTAATGCTATTAAAGCCTCTGAATATGTTCAGAATTGTATTAGAACCAAATGAAGAAGTTTACTGTTTTCCGTGTAACTGATTGTTAACAGAAACAGATCTGTACCAAATCCAAACAGCTCCATTGCTGAGTGTGAATTTTGAGTTCTAAAGATCGAGTGATTTATAAAATATTGATTAATAAAGGTCAGGAATGCAATTTCTGCAAATAAGGACAGGAAGGAGGACGAGAGAGACAGAGAGATAGATAGAGAAGGAGAGCAGACAAGGGCGATGGACGTGCTGCTCTGCAGTGTTGACCTCTGGTCGTGTCCGTCACACACACTTATTAAACATAATGAGGGCAGAGGATACACACCGCCCATGAGATGACCAGGGAAGGGGGAGGGAGGGAGAGAGGGAGAGAGAGAGAGAGAGAGAGAGAGAGAGGAAAGGAAGTGAAAGAGGAGCGAACTGCTAAGAAGGTCTGAGACTTTGGTAAAAGCTGAAAAATCTTGGGGTGCCCAAACTTTTGCATGATGCAATGGGTCCATCCTCTAAAGGAGGTTGAAGGAGGTTAGAATTCAATAAGTTCAGTTCAGTCAGGGTCTGGAACCTCATAATGTCTAACCTGTATTATTATTCAGTGCCATATTCTGCTGCCTGGGTCTAGACCCGAACTGTGGATCAGACCGTATAAAGCTGAATCTGACTCATTGCAGTGTGTCTGTCGGCCTCACTGCAGGTGTGTGTACCTGTGAGAGCTGTTTGCTGGCCTGCAGTCTGTGAGTGAGCGTCTCCAGCTCCATCTGAGCCTGGGTGTGCTTCTCGGTCTGATCCTGCGCTGTGCGCGTCGCAGCCCTGCTGGCCGACTGCAGTACTGCCACCTGCTGCTGCAGACAGAGCAGCCTCTGATGTAGAGCGTTGCTCTGCATCCTCTTCGGCTTCCTCAGGTCTCGCCTCACTGTGGGGGAAGCAGATGCAACAGGTCACAAACAGGTGGACTGATGTCACCTTTGTAACAGGACTCAATAAGGGGGACTCTTTTCTCTAAATAATATTTTTAAGGGAATGACCATATTTGGAATTGGGCTCTCAAACTATTCAAAGAATTAAACACGAGTAATTGCAATATTAAGTGTAGTTACTTAATTACTTTTGTCTCATTAGCTCAAACATGACCTTTTGAAGCAATGTTCCATTTAGAATCAGTGCACTGATTATATCTAACAGTGCACACACGATCACACACATCCTTATTACTCCTTATTACCAACGTTCAGTGAGAGAACCAGTGTAGTAATATATATATATATAAATCTCATGAATCAATGAATATCAATGAATAATATCAGTGTGAAAAATGTATTTTTGTGTATTTGTCACCGATGTTCATCACTGTGAATAGTGGGAATCTGAGTGTATGAAGAGAGCAGTATGAATCAATGTACATCAATGTGAACAATGTGTATTAATGTGCTCAATGTTCAATGTTTAATAAATGTGTATCTAAATAAAATGAATCAGTGTAAACAATGTGTATTTTTGTCACAGATGTTCTGTGAATAGTGTGAATCAGTGTGTATGAAAAGAGCAGTATGAATCAATATTTCATCAATGTGAAGTGTGTACTAATGTGTGAATCAATGTAAATTTGAATCAATGTGAACGACCTGAATCCATCTGAATAATGCAAGTTACTGTAGCCAATGTGAATCACTGTAAACAAGGTGCATTACTGTGAATAATGTGCATCAAAGCGAATTCAACTCAACAATGTGAATCATTCTGAATAATGTGAATCAATCTTAATGTGAATCAATGTGAACAACATTAATCCATCTGAATAATGCAAGTTATTGTACCCAATGTGTATCAATCTGAATAATTTGCATCAATGTAAACAATGTGCATTACTGTGAAGAACCTGTATCAAAGCAAATTAAACTCAACAATGTGTCCTAATGTGAACAATTTGAATCATTCTGAATAATGTGAATCAATAAAAATATGAATCAATGTGAACAATGTGAATTACTGTAACGCTCATCAAAGCAAATCAATCTGAGCAATGTGAATCAATCTCAACAATGTGAACGAATGCGCTCAATGTTCATCAGTGTAAACACTGTGAATCAATCTGAATTTGTATTTTTGTCACCGATGTTCATCACTGTGGATAGTGTGAATCAATGCGATCAGTGGGTATGAAGACAGCAGTATGAATCATTAAAAAAATGTGTAAAAACTGAATAACGTGAATCAATGTGCTCAATGTCCATCAGAATAATGAATCATCTGAATAATGTGACCCTCTATGAACAACGCACATCAACATATGTGACACGACCGTGCACTACTGTATGAATGGAAGTGAACCAGTGTGAATTAATGAGACACGGTGTGATTCAGAGTGACGATGTGAAGGAGTGCAGCAGGCTGAGGCTACCTGGGCCCGGGGCTCTTTGAGGCTGATCTGTGGTGAAGTCGTCTCTGAGCTCGACTCTCGGAGCGATCAGCCCGTACCTGCAGCCCTGCGGGGAGACAGGGGGAGGGAGCCCAAAACACGACAGCGTTAATCCGGAGGAACAGTTTAACGTAAAGCAACGTGGCGGTTCCTGTGACACGGGGAAGCGTTTGTAGTCACATCAAAGCAGCCGCAGCTTTTTGCCCCTGGTTTGTATCGAGCGCTGGTTAAAAGGTTTTGATCACTCTCTCTCTCTCTCTAGTCTCCTCCGGTTTGATCACGGATTCATCCGGAAGCTCTTTAGCGTGACACGAGCAACGAGAGGCGCTCCAGCTGTCACAGCGAGGTGAGCCGGCGGAGCTGACAAACACACGGCCCGGAGAGAGGAGGATCTGAGAGAGAGGCTGACAGATAGAGAGAGAGAGGGAGAGAGGGAGAGAAGCAGTTACCCAGCCTTCAGGCACTCTCTGAAGGGAGAAAGAGAGGAGTCTACTGAGCCTGGAGAGACAGATGAGAGGAACGCAAGAGTGTTCAGGAGAAACCTGGCAGGAACACTCTTCCCTTACACACACACACACACACACACACACACACACACACACACACACCCCAGCACTGCATCACTACACAAGTGTGACACTTCATAAACAAGCTGCCGAGATTTAGACTAAATATTCAAAATGCATCTATAACGCTGTACAGTTCAGTTATGATATGACCTAAAGTACTGCCAATAGAATAGGACTCTCTGGAGCAGATCAACTAGATGATCCTATTGGCTCCATGCTGCCTAATAATGCCAGGTGTGGGCTAGAGGGGTATAAAGCCCCCCAGCATTGAGCTGGTGGTGGTGGAGCTCCATCCAGTACTTTTAGGATGAGTTGGGGATGATGAGGTGGGGTGGTGATCATCATCCAATATCTAGCGCTCCAGATTGAGAGACTTTTTGGCCATTATTTGGCCATTATTATTAATAAAATAATCTGCCGCTCACCTGCATCCCGAACTGTAGGGGGCGATCCGTACGGACTATCAGTGACCCGTTATACCACTATCTCAAAAAAGTCCACAAACGGCTGAATGTTTTAATCGGGCTGAGTTTTGCTGTCAGGCAACGAAAACTGAACCTCACTGTTTACATGACCACTGCTTTGAGTATAGGGAATATTTAGACAATCATCAGATCACTGATGTAGGCCTGTTCCGATAAATATATCATAATTATGCTATCGACTTATCGTTCAATATATGGACATGAATGCAGTTCGTTTGGCTGCCCTTCGTATTGTCCATTGTGTTTCCCTGTGTGTTTGTTTACATAGGAATGAAAGTCACCAGTATTTTAGCCAGTCGCACAGTAACCAATGCATCAGTGACGGCTCTCCATCCATACAGAGTGAGCTGCAACAGGTGGAGACGTTAACTGATGTAATAGATGTTCTTAAAACAATCTAAATAAATCAAATAAAACGTAATTAAATTAAAATGAAAAAATATAACATTTAAAAATATGCTGCAAACCTTCGACATGCAATTGGCAAAAAACATTAACCCTCCAAACTAATAGTAATTACAATTATTAGTAATAATAGTAATAGTATTTGCTTTATTATGCTTTGGTATTCTCATATTATATCTGTGGCATAAAATGACAATAATCAGTGTAATACTGTACATAGAGAGCATGTATAATGTGTATAATGGGTGTATAGTACAAGCTGATGTGTAAATATTCCTTATTTCTATTTTGTAATTATCTAATTACTAGTGTGACTAGTTTACACCTGTGTAATATGACGTGATATCCAATTTTAGTCACTTTTTAGTCATTAAAAAAAATAAAAATAAATAAATAAATAAAGGCATGCTTACAACACTGCGTATGTAAATGCACCCACTGTGTCTTTATAATACTGTTTATTTATAATAATATAAACAATATAAAGTGTTTTCTCACTGGAATGAGAGAAATTGAAATCGTCCTGAAGGGGCCTTCAAGAATAGCCAATTTGTGTGTGTGTGTTTTGATGTGTATTAACAATTACTTAAATATATATATATATATATATATATATATATATATATATATATTCTTTTTGACTGTCAGAGTACATAAGTCTCGTATGCGTCTCCAACCTTGGCTTCGGACGGGTTCCGGCGAGTCCGTGCAGGACGTTGACTCTCCAGGCTGTCTGAGAACTCTTCAGTTTCGCTGCAAATGGACAAAGACAGCATTAACACTCTGACATGTACGTGTTATTAGTTATCCCACATGTCCGAACCAAACCCCGCATCTTCACAAGGCGCTCTTTCAGAAGAAAAAGAAGAAAAGAATGTTGTAGTTTTAATGCAAGACGATTCAAGGTGATCTCCATTGGTCCATCTGCGAGAAAAGGTTCACACGAAGTGAAGGGCTGCTGACTTTTCACACAAAACTAAACCAACGGAAATAAAATAACAAAACAAATACACTCTCAATTTCAGACCACACGGCCACTACGTCCTCCTGATGTTCCAACACTATGGTGCGATATGATGGGGCTGACTCAGCACCACTGTTACTACGGCTCAGTGGGTTAGATCAGTTCACCCGAGCAGAACAGTGGACTTCTGTGGTGAAAAGGTGACTTCATACCATTTACTAGTCATTTAGAAGTGGATGTGACCGGAGGAGGATGGCCCCCCTTATGAGTCTGGAGTTTTCCCCAGCACTGTGGTCTTCGGTTTGCTCACTTGGGGTGAAACTTAGATCATCTGTAGGATTCAATGTAACATTCGTACAACCTCTCTAATACTGAGTAGGTCCCCCTCATGCTGCCACAACAGCTCTGACCATTCAAAGAATGGACTCCACAAGATCTCTGAGGGTGTCCTGTGGTATCTGTCACCAAGACGGTAGCAGCAAGTCCTCTAAGTTGTGAGGTGAGGACTCCATGAGCATCGATGACCCTTGAACACTCGTGACTGTGTCGCCAGTTCAACGCCAGTTGTTCTGTCCTGGAGCTGTTCTGTACTTACCCCTGCAAACCACATCAACCCCAGAAGACCTGCCTGATGTTTTGGAGATGCCCTTGTCAAAGCGGCCCAGATCCTCATATATTAACATTTATTAAATTAAATCAATGTTTATACATACATATATATATATATATATATATATATATATATATATATATATATATATGCATTACAGCTTGTGAAAAATTAAGAGACCACCCTACATTATCAGTTTCTTTGCTTTTACTCTGACAAATTAACATTTGCGTTTCAGAAACCATGGACAACACTTCCCCTAAATTCCAAATAAAAATATTTGCTTTTTAGAGCATTTACTTATTTGTAATTATAATTAGATTAACAATTAATAATTATAATAAAGTAAGTTATTATTCAAATGTAATCAACCCAGTACTAATATCTGAACTTTGAGAGCATTCTGAAATCACTATAGTAAAATAAGCTTTACTGCCAATCACAGCTCTCATGTCTCGGCCGGCTCTCCACTAGTCTTTCCCGTTGCTGTTGGGACTTTATGCCATTTACAGTCAGCAAATTCAGGTAACTCAGCTCTGTTTGATGAAATGCCTGGAATTAAACAATTGCTGTAAGTGTAGAGATGCAAATTTAATATAAAATATTAAGTGGTGTCTTAATAATATAAATAATCGCATATATATATATATATATATATATATATATATATATATATATATATATTTGACTCTAGACCCCTCGCAATGCTTTAGTACTCTGCATGTTTGTGACACAAAGGCCGTTACCACACACACACAATATCAACTGAACACACATATGATGTCAATTATTATGCATGCAGCAGCATCATTTAGCATGCCTACCAGATCAATATGCACATAATATCAGTCTGTGTGCATAAAACAGAAGTGATCAGGCCTGTCTGTATTCCGAGCCGGTACGTATGTGTGCTGTTTACCCTATTTAACATGCACCTCCGGTGTTGAGTGTCCCGGGAGCCACCGTTAGGCACACTTCACTGCCTCATAATGGCACACTGTGTCTTTGAGGAGCCGTATGGGCTCAGTGTGGCGGAGAACAAGAGTTCGAGTTATAGAGTCGGGGAGGGGATTGGTGGTGGTGGGGGGGGTGGTGGTGCTGTGGTACGGAAATGTACAGTTAAACCTTCAAAAAAAAAAAAAATCCCATCATTCCAGACCTTCACTCGGCGCAGTGGCTTTGCATAAAACATACACAAAATAATTACTGTAGATGCTTCTTAATTTGGAGGATGTTAAACAGCTTGTAAACATCTGCCAGTGAGCCGGGGAGGGTCATTCAAAATGTATTCGGCTAAATGAAGGCGGGGTGGGGTGGGAGTGGGTGCGGGGGGGAGCGCTTGCTTGTGGTGAAGGCAACATGTCATAAGCTAACTGAACGGGCCGGCCGTGGGTTTGCATGGGTTTCCTCCGGTGTCAGGGGGGTGAATATGCAAAGGAGCCACAAATTAAATCAAGCTGCCAAACTGTCAGTTTTTGGGGCTCGTGACGGCTTGAAGATGGCGTTTTTTCGCGGCGGACGCAACGAAACGACGGCGGATTCCGGCGCTTCCTGGCACCGGCTCAACTCCGCTGTGCAGAGGTGGCTAATTCCGCATGCAAATTTCAGTCAATAAGCTGCAAGCAAGACGTCCCAGGATATTTCAAAAGGGATCTGACAGGTTTTTTTTTTTCCTCCCTCCTTCCCCCTCTTCTCACTCTGCCGCCTTCTTCTTCTTCTTCCTCCTCTTCTGAATACCAACGAGACGCGGGCCGGGACTCAATCACCCCGCTTCCTTATGGCTTTTTGCATATGCGTGCTGTCCCTCTGGCCGGGAAAAATAATGAGAGAGCAAGGGATGGAGACGGGAGAGAAAGAGACAGATAAAAAGACCGGGGGGCCGGCAGGGAAAACCAGCAGGATGTGTGTACCTGTCTGGACTCATGTCCTCCCACTCGTCCTTGGCAGGGCTGCGTGTCCTCTGTTGCTCGGAGAGTGTGTGTGTCCTGCGCTGCCGCTCCGAGTGTGTGCGTGCTTGGGTCAGGCCTCGGGGTCTGGTTGCCGGGAGTCGGGTCCTGCTGGAAGATTCAGAATTCAAAATTCGAGACTGAAATCAGCCGTCTTGTGATTTGGATGCGGTACAGGTGCGCTGGAACTGCTCCACGGCTCCTCTCAGTCGGATAAAGATAAGAGCAATGACAAATATAAACAGTGTGTGGGACAGATTCACAGATACACAGACTGTACAGACAGACAGCATACACAGGCTAATGCTGCATTTAAAAGGGCATGGCTGATACACACTGAACAGCCATAACATTAGCACCACCTACCTAATACCTTTAGTAGGCTGCCGCAACAGATCTGACCATTAGAGACATGAGAGACTCCACAAGACCTCTGAAGGTGTTCTGTGGTATAAGGACACCTTTAAACAAGCAGCAGGTCCTTTAAGTCCTGTAAGTTGTGTGGTGGGAAGTCCATTAGCATCACTGAGCCTTAGGCGCCCATTACCCTGTCCCTGACTGACCTTCCATGGAGCACTTTTTTTTGGTAGGTACTGACCACTGCATAACCCACGAACACCCCAAAGACAATTTTTCCTGCTTCAACACAGTCAGTGGTGCTAATGTTATGGCTGCTCGACGTATCATTTGCTTAGCAATGTCAGTCGATATTAAAGGAGCATTATGTCATTTATTGTGTAATGCAACACGATGTAGCGCAACAATGCATGCACCATCATACAGCTGAGGAAGAAAGGCAGGCAGGCACACTGAAGCAAAAAGCTAACAAAGATGGTGTGGACAAAAGTATTGGGACACCTGCTCATTCACTGTTTCTTCTGAAATCAAAGGTATTAAAAGAGTTGATCCTGCTTTTGTTGGAGTAACTGTCCCTACTGTCTTCTACTAGATTTCGGCAGTACTTTTCTACAGCGACTAGACAAGCTGTGTGTGTGCATTTTCACATCTGTGTCAGCAATGGGTGGAGCTTAAAAGAGCTGAATGCATCCATTAGAAGGGGTGTCCACAAACATATTTGGATTCAGCTCTGTTTTATACTCTAAATGTTTCCTATTGAATATCCAGTGATTATATGAATCATCTGTAAATAACGGGGCGTGGGGGGGGGGTGGGTGGGTTTGGGGGTAGATTGTTTGGCAGGGACATACGTAGTTTTACTCCAGCGGCGGGTGGCGGCTCTGTGGAAATCTCTCTCCGCTCTTAGGACCCCCAGCTCCTGTCTGAGCCGCAGCAGGGAATGCCTTGCCTGGGCCTCTGCTCTCCGGGCCTCCGCCGCCTCTCTCCTGGAGCTCTGCAGCCGCGCCTCCAGTGCCTGAACCTCGCCTAGCAGTTGGGCTGCGATTATTAATCACAATACGACAACCGTCACTTACACAACACTTCCGTCAACAGGCACCTCCATTACCAACAAAACCTTCGATCAAAGAGACGGTATGCAACTTTTCCCCCTGAGGTCCAGTGGGCGACTTTTACTGTACCACAAGCAGGCGATCATAATAATCAATCATTATAATAATACTGTATAATAATAATAATCAATAATAATATAATAATAATAATCAATCAATATAATCAATCATTTCTTATATACGGGCATCCATATACAACACATTGTGTTAATTTCATGAGTAAAAGTGAAGAAATCCAGCAAATAAAGAGTTACACTGCAGACGTCTCTGAGGAGGACCTGATCACTTATTTACAATTAGGAAATCAACACCACGTGCAATCGGACCAGTATCCACACTTCACACAGACAAGTATATCGTCTCTGTCCAGTGAAACACATGTATCTCCAAAACGATGACTTCACAAGAGAAGGCAAAACTGTTATTCAGAGTAATTTAGAGCATTTCTATTGGTCCATTTATTTATATATTTATTCATACAGTGTACAGAAGCAGCTACAGGGATAGATGTATTTCACTGGACAGCAGCGAGATATAGTTTGCAAAAGTTTAGGCACCTCTGGTACAATGACATGCTGTAAATAAGTCACATATTAAAGTACAGATTTATTTATTTACTGAATTTCACACACTGGAAAGATAAGGGGTCATTAATTTTCATCTAAAAGTCAAATTTAGCATTTAATTGATTTAGTAAACGAACAGTAATTATGTATTAAATGTGCACAAGTGTGTCTCTGTAAAGAATGAGACATTCAATAAACAGCAACTACTAGACATACGTGAATCTGATCAGGGGTGTCTAAACTTTTGCTTGAGACTGTATACATTAACTTCTTTAATGAACAGCTATTAGGCATTAGGATTGTTAGGTGCAGTTTTACCCCGCAGTCTCTCCAGCTCTGCCTCCTCCCGAGCTGTGGCTCGCTTCAGAGCGGCCTGGAGGTCAGAGCGCTCCCGGGACAGCATTTCACCAGCCTCCTGCAGGGCGTGGTTATCATCTCTCAACTGCTCCGTCTCTCTCTCTAAACACACCATCTTCCTCTCCAATACTTCAATCTGTACACACACACACACACACACACACACATATATGAGCATTACACACACCTCTATATAACTCTCTACAGCATCTCTGACTTGAGAAAACCTTTGAAAACAACAGGAAGAGCAAACAATCTGTTCGGGAGTCCTGCATCCCAGACACTCACGCGTCCATTTATTTTATTAACTTCACTTTAATCACTTATATAAATATATCATGTACTATTTAAATGATCAGATAAGAATGTCTTTCCCCCCTTTTCTCCTATACAGTTTTTTTTTTTTATGACAGCAGCCGTTCACATCTGCATCATTTCACCTTTGAGTGCCTTTCCTCAGGCATGAAAACACTTGACATGTTTATTACCAAACATATCCTCTACTCTATCAGTGCCATTATGAGGAGCGCTGATGAGGAAATAAGTCAATTTCACCTGGATGGATGGATCAGATGGGGTGGAATTTGAACGGCTTTCCTGAAGTCAAGTGTCCGGAAGACATTTAAGTGGCAGTAACAGCAGTACTCTCAGCTGTCTGTCCTTCTAACATGATTGGCTCCCGTCAGTACGGTTACCGGAGTCCAGAGAAGTGCCTCTCCGGACTGAAACGCCAGTCTTGCGTCTGAAATATCGTCTTGGCTCCCCAGAAGCTTTGTAATGAACGGCCTCCTAAGTAAAAGCACATGTATGCCCTACAGAGTGGTGTTAAAGCCGCTTACTGCCAGCTGCTTTACCGCCTTCAGGACCAAAACTGAGGAGGACCGCGTTGGGCCAGAGTCAGAACTGCTGGATCAAAACCTGTGAATGTGTGACTGCTCCACACACAGATAAGACAAACCAATACAGGCCAGAAAAATCTAGAATTAGGACAATGGTACCCCTACAAATCCACCAATTGGACAATGCTAGACCTGAAATCCACCAATTGGACAATGCTAGGCTTAAAATCCACCAATTAGACAATGCTAGGCTTAAAATCCACCAATTGGACAATGCTAGACCTGAAATCCACCAATTGGACAATGCTAGACTTGAAATCCACCAATTGGACAATGCTAGACTTAGAATCCACCAATTGGACAACGCTAGACTTAGAATGCACCAATTGGACAACGCTAGACTTAGAATGCACCAATTGGACAACGCTAGACTTAGAATGCACCAATTGGACAACGCTAGACTTAGAATGCACCAATTGGACAACGCTAAGCTTAGAATCCACCAATTGGACAACGCTAGACTTAGAATCCACCAATTGGACAATGCTAGACTTAGAATCCACCAATTGGACAATGCTAGACTTAGAATCCACCAATTGGACAATGCTAGACTTAGAATCCACCAATTGGACAATGCTAGACTTAGAATCCACCAATTGGACAACGCTAGACTTAGAATCCACCAATTGGACAACGCTAGACTTAGAATCCACCAATTGGACAACGCTAGACTTAGAATCCACCAATTGGACAACGCTAGACTTAGAATCCACCAATTGGACAACGCTAGACTTAGAATCCACCAATTGGACAATGCTAAGCTTAAAATCCACCAATTGGACAATGCTAGACTTAGAATCCACCAATTGGACAATGCTAGACTTAGAATCCACCAATTGGACAATGCTAGACTTAGAATCCACCAATTGGACAATGCTAGACTTAGAATCCACCAATTGGACAATGCTAGACTTAGAATCCACCAATTGGACAACGCTAGACTTAGAATGCACCAATTGGACAACGCTAGACTTAGAATGCACCAATTGGACAACGCTAAGCTTAGAATCCACCAATTGGACAACGCTAGACTTAAAATCCACCAATTGGACAACGCTAGACTTAGAATCCACCAATTGGACAACGCTAGACTTAGAATCCACCAATTGGACAACGCTAGACTTAGAATCCACCAATTGGACAACGCTAGACTTAGAATGCACCAATTGGACAACGCTAGACTTAGAATGCACCAATTGGACAACGCTAAGCTTAAAATCCACCAATTGGACAATGCTAGACTTAGAATCCACCAATTGGACAATGCTAGACTTAGAATCCACCAATTGGACAATGCTAGACTTAGAATCCACCAATTGGACAATGCTAGACTTAGAATCCACCAATTGGACAACGCTAGACTTAGAATCCACCAATTGGACAACGCTAGACTTAGAATGCACCAATTGGACAACGCTAAGCTTAGAATCCACCAATTGGACAACGCTAAGCTTAGAATCCACCAATTGGACAATGCTAGGCTTAGAATCCACCAATTGGACAATGCTAGACTTAGAATCCACCAATTGGACAATGCTAGACTTAGAATCCACCAATTGGACAATGCTAGACTTAGAATGCACCAATTGGACAACGCTAAGCTTAGAATCCACCAATTGGACAATGCTAGGCTTAGAATCCACCAATTGGACAATGCTAGACTTAGAATCCACCAATTGGACAATGGTTGCCAAAAACATCCAACACTGGAGAGACCAGCAGGCCTCGTAATCATTAATAGAGTTATGGAAGGCCTAAAAAAACTACAAATAGAAGAACAATAGACCTAAAAATCATGCATGGCTAAAACTATACAACAGAAGTACAGATAATAGTCTTATCATCAACAGGAGGATGGTAGGCCTAAAATCCACTAACAGGACAATTATAGACTTAAAAATCCAGCAGAATAGCACAACTAAAAACCCACAGGCAGTTGATATGATGGACATTTGTTATAATTGCTTTTATAAGATTATTTCTATGGTTTATTTGACGGCCAGTTATTAATATAATCGGAGGGTATTTTCTAGTATTGAATTAATATTATTTTTATTTTAATATAATATTTCATTTCAGTAATATTTGTATTGGCTGTTTTATTGTTGATTAATTATTGTAGGATTAATAAAAACTATGTTTTTTTTTAGTTTTTTTTTTAAACCAGGGATATTTCTCATTCTAATTTTACAGCAAAAGATTAGTAAAACCTTGGGTTATAGCTTCTTTTTTCTTCTTCTTTTTTTTAGAATAGGAGTACTATAACCAGAGGTGATTTGTATGACACAGGTTAATATAATTTGGGGTGATTTGTGCGGATTATTTTAAAGCACATGATTAATATAGTCCAATAGCTTCTTTTATATAATGTAATAAAAATAATTACAAATAATTGTAAGTAAAAAATATCATAAATAAAAAAAATAAGAAAAATAAAGTCAAAATCAACAGGCCTAAACAAAAACATTTTGAAATAAGAAATAAGGTAAAAATGTTTTTTATTGTATCCCTTGTTTTTACTATATTAGTTTATCTATTATTTATTGTATTTTTCAAATTTTATCTTGTGCCTTTTAATTGTTCTTTTTATTGATAATCTTTTCCATTTTAATTTGTTTTATTGTATTTATTTTGTACTGCTTTTTACTTTGTATTGTGAAACCCTTTGAGCTGCATTTTAATGTATAAAAGGTGTTAATATAAATAAAGCATTATACAGATAAAGCTAATTATTTTATTAATATTATTGCTAAATAATGGAAAAATCTATGGATAATCTGCAGTTTCAGCATTTTCAGTAATTCTTTAGTTTATTGGTAGAGGTGTGCAGGCAGCAGTTTGTATAAAAGAAGAAGTAATAATCTCACATGCTTTTATTATCATTCACCATAAACCAGAACCGCTGTTACAGTGGCTGCAGGGGCCCGCAGTGCCTGTACTGTGAGCCTATGAGGAGGAGTATGCTGGCCTAGAGCGAAGGCCCACAGCTCCCTCCCTGGTTGTGGCTCCTCTTGAACAAACACAAAAGAGGGCCATTTAGGCTGCTTGTCAGATCCGGGTAGAGGGTGTGAAAGAGAGAAGAGAGGGAAGAGAGGGAAGAGAGCGTGCCTGCTGGGTGTTTACCCCCAGGCAAATCTCCTCTTTTTACTTAGCTTTTACTGGGTCCTCGAGCTGCAGCACGCCACCTTTCAAACAACATTAGGCCCTTTACGCCTGGCTGACAACGGCCTGCCAGGAATGTGCGCGACACACACACACACACACTCACTTATGCACATTACGGCGTGTTAACGGGCGCAGTCCGCCCCCAGTAGGTTATTTGGTTTAACATGGTGCTTGTCATTCAGTAATAAAGGCGATGACAGCCCCCATTACTTTGCCATATGGCAGGCGCTGGCACTCAGCTCAATGGCATCATATGCTCTGAATTACTCCACAACCCATTTCATTCCTCAGCTCAAAAGCGCCCCCCGCGGCCCACCAAAGGCCCTCCAGCTAGCTAAACGGCTTTGCTCTGCTGCAGGGCGCATGAGAGTGCGGTAAGTAAAGCCTGGTGGCTCGTGGTGTGTGTATGTGCGCCCTGTGGGGTTCCTGATGAAGCGGTGTGGCTCCAGAATGTGGATGAGTGTGAAACACAGTTCAGCTGGAGGGGGGGGGGGGGGGGGGTTACTAACCCTGCCATCCTCACCTCCTATCAGGTTGTTTCCAACATGTGGATGAAGCTATTACAGCTCACATGCTCAGTATACAGCGCCCTCGTCCCCCTTTGCTGCAGTAACAGCCTCTAGTTTACTAGTTGAAACATTGTTATGAGGAGGATTGGACTGTATTCAGCCAGAAGAGCATCAATGAGGTCAGCTACTGATGTTGGATGATCAGTTCTGAATCACAAACTCTGGATAGAGCTCCATCACTCCATCACTCCAGAGGACGTAGTTCCACTGCTCCACAGCCCAGTGTTGGGCATAGCTGATTTTCGCCTCTGATAGCAGAACGGCATGGCCAAAGATTCACCATCGGGATGAAATGAGCTTCAAGAGGGTTCAAACAATTGAACAAAGGCTCTGCAAGGTCTTCAGATGTTAGCGGTTGTCAACTGCACTGATTTCTGCATTATTATTATTTATGTCATTAATGTTCTTTATTGTATTCATTAAGTGGCTTGTATCCATTGCCTACAGTATGGTCACCATCACTGCAGGTGGTATCTCTGATATAGGGGATCTTTTACGTCAGTAGTTGTTGTTCCAGCGCCTCCTACAGGCAACCGGAGCACACGCACTCGGCCGTCCACGAGAAGAGAGTGACACTCAATGGACCAGCCCACCTTCTTCCTTCAGTCCAGTTCTGATGCTCATGTTTCCATCGTAGGCAACAGTGGAGAGGCGTCAACTACGCAGCAGGGGGCGCCGCACTGTATTGGGACAGAAGAACGTCTGTCTGGTTGGCCCAGACTGGGTAGCTTCCGTGGTCCCTCATGCACTGATAATCCTCGGGGTTGCTGGCTGGTGGTCTGTCGCTCCTCAGACCACTGTCGGTAGGTACTCACCACTGCTGACCGGGAGCCCCTCCTTGGAGGCCTTGGAGCTCTTTTGGGAGACCTCCAGTGGTCAGGATAAAACGATTTGACCCTTGTTAATGCTGCACAATTTTCCACCTCCAAGACCGTTACCTCATGATTTACAATATTACCTTCATTTGGGAGTGGTTGTAATGTTTTGGCATCTGTGTAGTTTATTCTGTTGTGGGTGACAGAACTAAAATAATATGCATGATTATTATTATTATTATTATTATTATTATTATTAATAAACAAAGCTGAATGTCCAGTCCTATAGTACAGTATGCAACAGTGTACATCCCACAGTGTTGAAGGAGCTAAACAAAAGACCTCTGTGGTTTAATTACGTTTATTGAATGTTACCATCTTTAACATTAAGCTAACCAGCCTTCATCACTACAGATCCTCTACATATGTGTTTCATTCCTAGCTGGGCTGGACTGGCCCACACAAGCTCAGACACTTGCAGAACAGTATTCAAGTACAGTACAAAGGCAAACCTGGCATTTCACTTATTTCTGAATGAATTAACACTCAAACAGTGCTTGTTTAGGTCCAGCCGTGGAGAGGAGCTGATATTCTAACATTCTGAAAGCATGAAAGGTCTACAATTATATAACCGGGAAAATAATGAATGTGCTATCTGTGTTAAACAGTGAGCTATTGTATCGTATTATTTCCTGTGTACAGCAGTAAACCAGGCCTCGAGCCCAAAAGCGAGTGTTTGTACCTTTTTAATGGATTTGTCCAGTCTCTGGGCAGATGGCAGGATTAGGGTGCTGCTGACCGCCTCTTTCCCATCCCCTCTCAGCTGCAGCTCTGCCGGGGAAACAAAAAAGGCACACACAGACACTGTCACCTGCCAGCCACAGCGTCTTCACTCCGCAGCTAAAGTACAATAATGAGTCAATTATTATTAATGACACATAATTTCTTGTCCTTTCAGGCCTATTCTTCTGCATGAGTTCTTAAAGAGGCCCTTAATGGATGGAGCTCTCGCTGCAGACAGAAAGACTTTAGTGCAGAAAAAAAATCAGTCTCTTAATCATCACATGGAGCCCTCTGACCCCGAGCAATCATCCAGCTTATTGTAGAATAAAGCATTTTCTCTTGTCCAAAATTAACTTTTGAAGTTAATTATCAACCCCTGGACGTCGTTTGTGTTTTTGACGTAACTCAAATGGAAAAAAAAACTCTGAGAAAAAAAAAAAAAATCTGGAAGTTTCCTGCGTGTTGATATAAAACTTCCACGCTGTACTGCGGAGGGAAATATTGAGGCATTTGGCACTGCTGACCAGGACCCCCCTCACCCCCCACCCCATGAGTCTCGGAGCCATTTGGGAGATGGACAAACTGAGTTTTCTGGATATAACGATCTGTTACCACATCATCTATATATAACACTATTCACTTCATCTGAGAGTGGTCTTAATGTTTTGGCTGATCTGTAGTTTATTCTGTAGTGCTTTGGTTGGCTGAATTAGTACAGATTGAGAATTCATCCAGTTTATTGTAGAATAAAGTATTTTTTCTTGTCCAAAGTTTTGACTTTTGATGCTACTTATCAACCTCTGGATGTCGTTTGTGTTTTTATGTAACTGAAAGATAAAAAAAAAAAAAAACCTGCATTTTTCAGGATTTTGTCCGTCGGTATGTCCTGGGAGACCCTCACAAGCCTTTTGGGAGCTGTTTGGGAGACGCTTAGACGGTCCAGTCGTCTAGAAATAACGATGTGACCTAGGTCTTCACGCTGGCCATTTCACTGACAGAGATCCAGATCTTCACATACAGCTCTGTTACCACAGTGACACTATTACCTTCATCTGGGAGTGGTCTTAATGTTTTGGCACATCTGTGTAAGTTTATTCCATAGCGCTTTAGGTAGCGGAAAATGCATAATGAACAATCTTCCAGTTTATTTTAGAAATAAGATTTTTCTCTGACTTTTTTTTTTGTCTGAAGTCAACTTTTAACGTTATCAACTTCTGGACGTTCTTCGTGTTTCTGATAGGACTGAGATGTAAAAGCATCATTTTTCGGTTTTCTCGAGTTGATCTAATTGTTTTCGTGAAGGGATGCTCATTCGTCGAATCACAAAATATTGAGGATTTTGACTGCTGGTCCCTCACGAGCTGTTGTCTGGACATTCCGATCTGACCCTCGGTGAAGTGTCTGGTCTTCACTTGGCCGATTTCTCCACATCCAACATCTCTCAAACGAAATCCAACTGTCCACCTACCATCTAACATCCCAGAGATCCCAGACCTTCACATACAGCTCTGTTCCCACACTGACATTATCAGCTTCATCTGAGAGCGGTCTTAATGTTTTGGCTAATCTTAGTAGTTTATTCTTTAGTGCTTTAAGCTAACTCAAAAACGTTCAGAATACGGAATCATCCAGCTTATTGTAGGATAAGGATTTTTATTTCTCGTCCAAAGTTAACTTTTGCCGTTAACTGTCAACCTCTGGACGTTGTTTGTGTTTCTGACGATACTGAAAAAAATACAAATAAAAATAATAATTTAAAAAATCGACTTTTCCGAGCTGATCTAAAACTTCTATGCTCTTCTGTGGAGAGATACTCACTACCCAAATTGTGAAATACTGATAGTCAGTAGGCACCCGGAGCACCTCATGAGCCTTTTAGGAGCAGTTTGAGAGACCCTCCAATCCAGTCGTCTGGACAGAACACTGATCAGAGCCTCCTCACAGCGTCTCAGGTCCTCATGCTGCTCATTTCTCCACATCCAACACATCGACTACGAGAAGCATCTGTTTAGTTATCGTCTAGCGGAGAACCCAGACCTTCACATGCTGCTCTGATGCCACATCGTCACTATTCCCGTCATAATGTTTTGGCCATGTAATTTCTTCTGTATTTTCCTACTGTCCACAATAACCTTTTAGCTTCATTCTCAATCCTCAGACGTGGTCTGCACGGCAAAAAATGATATTTTAGCAAGAGAAATTAGATTAAAGTCTAAATTTCAGAATATTTTTATATGGAGTCTAAATATCAGAGCAACAAGGTATATGGACATTACATTGTGTATAGAGTATGTATAGTGTGTGTACAGAGTGCAAGTTAACCTTACATTACTGCAACCTTAGGATGTGCAATACTTTCTTTTTAATCTATTTTTTCTATGTTATTTATTTATTCTGTTCTATGTATATTTTATGTCTGCCAGTGCTGTCTGATCTGTCTAGTCTTTTTGCACATTAAAGCCTGAAGAAACGCAATCTCGTTTAGCTATGCACTCGCACGGTTTAGTCTAAATGACAATAACGTTCACTTTGACTTAATGTGTGAATATTCTGTAATTCTGTAAATATCTGTGTTTTTACTAACGTGAGGGACAATGCAGTGATTGTGATTTCATTTTTATATTACTGTAAGAATATTATAATACTCTTTAACTTATTATGAATTTCTTTTTACTTGGTTTAAGTAACTGTATCTACTAAAAGTGCCATGTTTCCCTGGCAGATCACTCAGCTTGTCTGAAGCAGTGTTTCCTGACCAAATCTGAATGATCTGCCATTTTCTGAATTAGGCAAAATTTATCTGCTAATAGAATCATTTGCTTTTACCAGATAAAACACTTTTTAACACTTTTTAAACAATTAAAACAAATAAAATATCTTATAATAATACTCAATATGAGCTATTTAGACTCCACGTGAAGGGATTTGACTGGCTAAGACATCATTTTTGTGTTTCTGACTTAACTGAAAGGTAAAAGAGCAACAAAAAAAAACACATCTGGAAGTTTTCCGCGTCCTTGAGTTGATATAAAACTTCCATGCTGTTTTGCAGAGGGATGCTCATTTGTTGAATCGTGAAATATTAAGGGTTTCGACTTTTCGGGGTCAGCTCACCTTTTGGACGGTCAGAAAATGAAGTCAGATGGTTCATGCTCGGTCTCTCTCTTTCTGTGGCCTCTCAAACACACATACACACACACACACACACACACACACACACACACACACACACTTGGAACGGCTTAAAAGTTTGTTACTTTAAATTAGCTGTCTCTTTTGTCTCAGGAGCTTGTCAGGACTAATCAGGTTGTGGGCAGTAAGCATGTGATCGCTGGCCTCTTTCTGGGTCTGGGTTGATTAACAAACTGGGAAGGTGACTTTACTGTGCAAAAGGCTCAGTGTCTCCACTGCCACTTAATTACTACCCACAGTGCTCCTGCACAGCCGATATGGATTAATAGACTTGTAAAACGCTGTCTTCTCCATCGCCTCTAAATACGCCTTTGGTCTGTCAGGTTTAGCTGCTGCGATTCCGCGCGCTTGCCTGATTCCTCTCCTCTCTGATTAGGTCTGGAGGTTCAGCCGCAGCCTATGTGGAGGAATCTTTAATAGACTGGTTGTTCAGAGAGTTCAGACAGGCTGGATAATAAGTATACTCACCTCAATGATCTATTAGTGACACCCATCAATAAACCACCCTGTTGACATCTTAATGTCTGTGTCTGTGTACTGTACAGCAGAGTCAGAGAACTGATCACTATACCTGAGATTTAAAGTGTGGACGTATTAAAATGAACACAGGGTTTAAAATCTGAGTGTTTATTTAAAGACCTCCATCTGTAAGAATCTGTATGTGGAGCCAAGCTTCAATTCTTCACTCTCTCAACTACAGAACCTACACACTAGTTTCACAGATACTGAATAATTCCTAGTAGATACTGAATAATTCCTAGTAGATACTGAATAATTCCTAGTAGGAACTAAGAAAAATATAGAAAATACTAAATAAGTTATAATAGATAATAATTAACTGGATACTGAATACGAAATAGTAGATACTGAATGTCATAATACATACTAAATAAGTAATAGTATATACTGAATACCTCAGGCAATACTGAATAAGTTATTGTAGATACTGAATAAGTAATGGTAGATACTGAATAACTCCAGCAATACTGAATAAGTAATAGCAGATACTGAGTAAGTTATAGTAGATACTGAGTAAGTTATAGTAGATACTGAGTAAGTTATAGTAGATACTGAATGTCATAATACATACTGAATAAGTAATGGTAGATACTGAATAAGTAATGGTAGATACGGAGTTAGTAATGGTAGATACTGAATAACTCCAGCAATACTGAATAAGTAATAGCAGATACTGAGTAAGTAATAGTAGATACTGAATAAGTTATAGTAGATACTGAATAAGTTATAGTAGATACTGACTAAGTAATAGTAGATACTGACTAAGTAATAGTAGATACTGAATGTCATAATACATACTGAATAAGTAATAGTATATACTGAATAAGTAATGGTAGATACGGAGTTAGTAATGGTAGATACTGAATAACTCCAGCAATACTGAATAAGTAATAGCAGATACTGAGTAAGTAATAGTAGATACTGACTAAGTAATAGTAGATACTGAATGTCATAATACATACTGAATAAGTAATGGTATATACTGAATACCTCGGGCAATACTGAATAAGTAATAGTAGATACTGAATAAATAATAGTAGATACTGAATAATTCAAAGTAGGCACTGAATAAGTTCTCTGGCATGCTGAATCTTTTCTAGTAGATACTAAATAATAAACAGAAGGTACTGAATTTTGCACAGTCGACTAAATCAGTCGTTTCTAGAGGTGTGTGTGTTACCTTGCTGCTCTTGTAAACGCACACGCAGCTCCTGTGCCGTAGCGCGATCCATGGCCGCCTGCACACGTGCAACATCCAGTTCCTCCTCAAGGTGGGCTCTACAGCAACAAAACATCAGAATACTCAGCACACACACACACACACACACACACTCTGACTGACCCGTCCCCCCCCCCACCCCCGCGCTGGCATTATTCATACTTCTCATCCAGAACCTGGTTTGGTGGTAAATCAGGGCTTAATGATGGTAAATCAGGTGAGCTGCTGCTGCTGCTGCTGCTGATGGAGTTGAACACATCCTCCACGCTGTGCTGGCTGGACTGGGGGGTGTCCAGGAGAACCCTGGGGGAACCGAGCTCGGTTCTTCAGACTAGCTCACCGACAAGATCTCACTACTTTCTTTCTTCAGAATGAGAAGCTCTTGTTTCTCCTTTTTACTGGATTCATGTTCAGCTGCTTTATCTGTTCTGATCAGATCTGGAGCTTCTACAGTAGAACCCTCTCACTGCTGAGAGACGGGGGGACGGGGGGGGACGGGGGGGTAGAGTGATGGGATTAGGGGTCTAAAACTTCTGCACTGTGCTGGATATTAAAACATATGACCATTATTTCCCTTCCCTAGAATGCATTAGAATACACAAACACAAGCATATCATGTAGTGAGAGCGCTTAGTGGCCATTTTTTAAAGAGCGTTTCAGAGTTTCACTTTTGTCTGAAACCTGACGCCATCCTAATCTCTCTCCCGCCGCGCGAGAGAGACATAAAAAGAACCTCGGCTAATTAAATAGCTCCTAATTTGCAGAGAAATCAAAGTGCAAAGTGACAAGCAACACAGAAACCCAGCTTGGGGTGCACGGTGTTCACCTAGAGAGAAAGGTTTGGTGGGTGGGGGTGGGAGGTGGGAGGTGTGTGAGAGAGGGGGATATGGGGGGGGGTGCTGCTGCAAACAGACAAGAACTGAAACTAAGCCCAATTAGCTCCCAGCAATTAGCTTTATTCATGCTAAAGGCTAATTAAGAAGCAAAAAAAGGGAACCCGCTCAAGACTGTACTTTCAAGTTATTATTAGGACCCAAAAGGAGTCAGCGGAGGATAGGGTTAGGCCCCCGCGAGACACCCGCACCTGAAACACACACCTAGTTCCCCTCCCTTTAGCTCTGGCGCTGCAGGAGGAATCCTCTGCTGAACCTCAGTGGCTTGCTTCATCAGACTCGTACTCGCTCGCGCTCAGCCTGGGGACCTCGCTCAGCCGCCGCACAACAAAGTTCCTAAAGAAGTAACTCCGGGTACTGCTCTGCATTCAGCAGGAGACACTGGGAGATACTGGGTTTTTACAGCAGCGGGTCATGTCTGGACACCATACCTGTAGTGCAGTGGTGCGTATACTGCAGGTATACTGTGCATTTACTGATTACACACCCAAACACAGCCAGAGACACGGCTATGTGTGCATTCTGCGCTCAAACATAGTGTGACTATAGATAATCACTGTGATCCATATTCGGTTCGGTTACAGAGCACCGCAGAGGTCTACCCTGCAGCTCACACTCGCCCGGATGGTTATACAACCCCCAATTAAATATCACTGTCAGGCTTGGGGGTGGCTATCTAGTACACGGCCAAATAAGTACATTCCCCCATGTGCATTTAAGAGAGCTACAGTGTGGGGGCGCTGTGGGGGTTCTAGCTGGTTGGTGATGTCACAATTGAACTGAAAGACAGAGCTGGATGAGCCTAAAACCAGTGGAAACACTCATCAGGCCGTTCCCTCAGATATGAGGCTTTATCCACTAAACAGGAGGGATCTGAGCCTCAGGTAGCTGGAACACGGCCTGTGATAACTTTTCTAAGCCACACCTTCTTTTTTCAACTGTCGCCGATGTCGCCACCAGGCAACCTAGAGGGAAGCGCCGTGTACCCGGCTAGAGAGAGAGCAAGGCCACTTGCGCTTTCTCGAGGCCCCAGCTGCCGATGGCTAGCAGCGTGATCGGGATACGAACCAGCGACCCTCTGATCTCAGTGGCAGCGCCTTAGTCCGCTGGACCACCCGGGGCCCAGACACGGGTTTTTATGGTCAGCACTTGTGTCGGTGCTCAGCAGTTAGTCGGTGGGTGGGTGTCCGATACTCAGTGGAGCTGTAGCTGAGCTAGTTAAGCAGAGGCCAGCTCAGCTGATCTTATTGCGAAGGGCCTGTTCACATCTGGCACTGACCCGAATAGTACCTGGATTCCGTTTACACTAATGCGTCTCCAGTGTGATCAGATGAGATCAGATTTTATTTCCCTGTGCAAAAAAACTCTTACATCACTTTCGCTTTACTTCCTGTGAACAACAGTTTCTCATCAGAGCCGGTGGGGGTTCTTCTACGACGCGGTGGAACAACAAATGGTTCTAGTGTTCCCATAACGGCGTCGGACTGTTGTAAAACATATGTTAACGTTTTTTTTCGACCATTGTATTTTTCCACTTGCCTGACTGAGTCCGATCACAGAAACTGGATTCTGTTTACACTTGTATTAAATGTGGACAAGATCAGTCTCTGACCGCCTCCGATTGGGAGTTCGATTGATCCGATCATAATCTGATCACAGTGCGTTTTGGGGGATGTTTACACCTGGCTCTTTATGCAGACAAGTGAAATCTGAACGCAAACCGATCACTGGAAACGCCGTTAATGGCAGATGTAAACAGACCCAAACTAAAACCCGGTCCACCCGGGCCATCATGTGTCAATCCAACCCAACTAAGATCCAGCAAAGGTGCTGGAGCCACCTTTTGCTTTATGCACCAAAGATATGAAACAACACCAAAAACACAGATCTGGCTTCTTTCATTCAGTATTTTATAATAAACCTGAATCTTATTCATATTAAAATCTGTTTTTACTCTTTTGCCTGCCTTTTTACCATCTGTTGTTTTCAATACACATGGCAGAGAGCTGCTTAAACTTATGAAAAATGCAATAAATTAGATTTATTAAGATGTATTTATTATATTTTACCTGTTTATTTAATAGCAAATTAATCCCTTATACCAGGGTGGGGGACTGAGGGCCAGCACAGTTTACAGTTGTCATTTATCAGGTGAGTTGAATCAGGAAAAGCACAAAACTGTGCAGGAATCCGGCCCCCCACGACTGGAGTTCCCCACCCCTGCCTTAAAGCGTTTAAGTAGTCTCACATGTAAACACACTGTACAGGGCAGTGGTGGCTCAGCGGTTAGAGCTCCGGCTATTGATAACAAGGTTGTGGGTTCGATACCCGGGCTCGGCAAGCTGCCACTGTTGAGAAAGACCCTTCACCCTCTCTGCTCCCCGGGTGCCGCAGCAATGTTTGCCCACCGCTCCGAGCTCGTCTGCTCCTACTGCAAGGATGGGTTAAAGGTAGAAGCCAAATGTCATAAATGAGGGTAAATATGTGAATATGGGTGTCTTGTTTTGTCTTCATTACTATTATCTTATATTT
Organism: Salminus brasiliensis; assembly: GCF_030463535.1. Lineage (NCBI taxonomy): Eukaryota > Metazoa > Chordata > Actinopteri > Characiformes > Bryconidae > Salminus > Salminus brasiliensis. The sequence continues at coordinate 48,678,100 of NC_132881.1, forward strand.
ATGACAGTTATATAGGGCCAAACATAGAACCCTGTGGCACTCCACAAAATATGGTAGACTAAACAGCTGTACAGTAGTTTTAGCTTTAGGGTTTACTGAGTATATTGACACTGCCATGATGGACGGACCAATAGAAATGCTCCAAAATGGACGTTTAATCTTTAACTTCCTTTGAAAGTTAAGAAGCTGCTGTTCTGGAGATACAAGGTTTTTGTGCGACAGTGACAGTATGCAGAAATGGGGATTTCACAATCTGTTGTGAATGGTAGTCTACCCACCTATTCTGACGCCACTCCGCTGTGTCTTACTGTAAGTCAGGGCCGGCGTGTGAAAGGGCTAATTAGTGAACACGGTGGGCGAGAGGGTGAATGAATGGGTTTATAAATAAAAGCTCTTCAGATGGTGTAAAAGCAGACGGATAAGTGTCCCACGGCTATGGATCCGTTCCTCTATAAACGTCTCCAGTCGATGCGGCACTGCGCTAGGAGAGGCCGTATCCATCGCCTTAACGGTGCATGCGAGCACCATCACGCCGGGCGTTTACTAGGCCTCAGTCATCTAGGGTTTCTAATGTATGCCGTTATAGATGTCCGGATATTGACGCGACAGCAAGAGTCGTGCGGCTCGCGGGGCGAATTTTCATTAGGAAACCCGAGTTTTTCTGCAGCGGATGGAGATATGGATCGAGTTCCTCACTTCTGGGGTCTCCTGGGACCGACAATGACACTCTGGAGAAGACGCGGCTGCCAGAGATAGACTCGGCCGCCGAGTTGTGAGACGTCTGCCGATAGAGAAATTAGTTATCGATCGTTGGGGTGGGGGGTTGGGGGGGGGGCTGGTTATCACTGTGAAATGTGGATTAGATTAAGAACATTTATGGAGAGGGAGGAAAAAGCTGGGCGGCATGGCGGGTCTCTCGACACTTCCGTAAAAAGCTGCCACACGTGAAAATAACCGAATACGTTAACGGCATGTAACAAACAGTCCGTAAACGATACCCGCAGACCGACGTCTCTTTAAAAGTCGTTAATGTCAAACCTGTGCTTTTAATAAGTGAGCTGTCTGCACCTAATCCTCCGTCTTCTGCCGCGCGATGCTTGTGTTGCGGCGGCCCTCCCGGGCTCGGGTTGTTATCTGCAGACAGTAGCGGGGAGTTTATTAGCGCTCCAGCTGTAGAGACGTTTGCAGTCGGTCTCTCCTGACCCCGACAGCCGCTCAATTAAAACACAGTGACTGCGGCGCCTCTTTTCATGTCAACAGCGTATAATTGTTTTTTGAGATGTTGCTAACTCCCAGCTCAGACCCCCCCCGCTTCTTCTCCTCTTCCTCCACCCCCTCCTCCTCCTCCTCCTCCTGCAGCGGAGCTCCGGCAGGCCGTGTGCGAATACCTCCATTTGAATAACAGATGTTTATTTGCAGGCTGGGTCACTCCCCCAGGACGGTTAGCGGGTCCTTCTCCGGAGCTTTCCCGCGCCAGTTGGGTATCTTTTTGGAATAAATAAATAAAGAAGTGCAGGATGGTGGGGGGCTGTCAGGGGTCGGAGTCCTGCTGCTTTCGGCTCAGTTTGCTCAGGAGAACAGCCAGAAATAAAATAAAATAATTAAATCCAGAGGTTCTCTGCTCTGCTCGGATTCAGCAGGGATGCAAGAACGAGTGAAGAGGTAGAAACACACCTTATGCACATCTAACAACACTTTATGAGGATGCAGACATGTGAGGAACAGGACCAGGCAATAAACACTCTCCGCATTAAGGGTTCTAATACAGTACTGAAAGCGGTTCTTTGCCTGGATCTTCAGACGCAAGGAAAATCTCTTGCTCATGGTTCTTTACAAAGCCTCTACACAGCACCAAAAACAGGTCTATACTTCGAATCGTCATGATTCTGTACAGAACCACTGTCTTAACTAAACAACAATCCGTTCTAGATAACCTCCTCCAGTCAGAGCTGTGGTTCTACAGTGGAGGTGAAGGGAAGCGGACGTCTGCAGCTCTAATAATAAAAGCTCCTCACAGAAAGTTCTTCACCTAATGGTGATGAAGACGCTGCCTGATGCCTGAGACACTGTTCTACCAGAGTTCTGAGAAGAGTTCGGCTCTAGAACCTGCTTTTAAAATCAGATCATTAAAATGGTGGAGGGATACATGCTGCAGGGTGTAGTGCGGCTACAGAAAGTAGTCCCTAAAGAAAAGTGGATTAGAGAGATTCTCTATTCACTACTTTACCTTCATCATCATCATCATCATTCCATATAAAACTCAGAAGACTCAAGTGGGTTTACTGGTGGGTTTGGATAGGAAATAAAATGGCTATATTATACTGTAGTCATGACGAAAAACGTCTGGCTCCATTGGCCCACACTGTAAAGAAATTCCATTCTCTTCAAAGAAGCCCAAATTCACACCAAACCCCACTCTGTCTGTTCACCTCAAACACTGAGCTATGCTGAGAAATTTGATAAATCACTAGACCTGCCCTTTAAGACATGCTCATAACACTCATATTATTACTGACAAATATCTGGATTATGAATGAATCAAGATCACGATGCCGTGATTTTCACCACTATAAAAAACTGATGTTCAAAAATCCATGAGGTGCATCAAATCCCAATTCCCAGAGACCCAACGTTACGGCTGTGTTTCCAACACACACACGCACACACGCACACACACACACACACACAGATATATATATATAAATAAACATGAGCAAACAAACGATCAGATGAAAGGAGGAGGAACAGTCGGCCAAGCAGACGAGCATTCAGCATTTTTCGCTCGTGGCTTTACGTTACAGCAGGAGACAGAGGAGACAGAGGCGGCTCGAGGACAGGAAAAAAGGCAGCAAATAGACTGTAATTGTGCGGCTGTAATTGGCCGGCTCCAGTTCCAGCAGCACCGCGCGAAAGGTTCACGGACCGCCGTGAGGCATCCATCCCCAGTCATCTGCTCTTTTACCTGAGACGGCTTTGGGGCCGAGAGCTGTAAAGGCCAGTGAAAGGCCCATGAGACCGCCAAGTCCATTCTGACCGGCAAGCTTCACGCGGACACAACAGAGGAAAACACTTCTGGCACTTTGAGGACGAGAAGGGGGGGGCAACAAAAAAACTGCACGGTTTGAGGGTCCGGGGGGATTCGGCTCTTGTCTGAGCCTGCGGCCGGACGGCAGGCCCCCAGTGGACGCGGCCTTGGCCATCAGCAGAATCAGAGCAGTTCAGAGGGATCTGTGGTGTGTGTCTGCAGGCGCTACACGCAGGAGTCGTGGCTGCGTTTCTGCTGGGGTCGCTCACTTCAGTATTACAGCACTGCAGACGTGTTTACATGTCCCCACCGCATCCCTCTGAAGCAGCCTGCCCCGACTCCCCAGAAGCAGCAGATTTCCCTGAGCTTTGGTTTTGTATTTTTGTGTGTTCTGTTTCAGCTGGGGTCACTCAGATGGATTAGGTGGTTCAATTTTTCAGTTTTGTTAGTGGTGACTGCATCGTGGTCTAAATATATATATTTACACACACACACACGTATACATACATATATATATATATATACACACACATATATATATATAATTTTTTTTTTTTTTTTTTTTTACAATATTTCAAAATCATCAGACTCCCGTCAGACCCAGTCAAACCAGCTTTTGCAAATTATATAGATTTTTTTTTTACCCCTAAATTAACATTTATGAGATTCACAGAGATAAACGATATCATGTTGGTGATTTCCAGAGTGAATACATTTCACACACACTTTTGGTAAAATCTGATCTTCTGTATTCATCATCAATAGCAAGGAACTCTAAACACTGAGGCACCTCAGCTCCCCAGATGAGTATCAGTGACTATAAGTATGAAAGGGTATGAAAATGCATGTTTACAGATGGGTATGGAGGACTATAAGTTTGGATGGGTATGAGTATAGATGGTATGAATGAGTATGGGTATAGATGAGTATGGGTTTGGATGGGTATGGGTTTGGATGGGTATGGGTTTGGATGGGTATAGATGGTATGGATGAGTATGGGTTTGGATGGGTTTGGATGGGTATAGATGGCATGGATGAGTATGGGTTTGGATGGGTATGGGTTTGGATGGGTATAGATGGTATGGATGAGTATGGGTTTGGATGGGTTTGGATGGGTATAGATGGTATGGATGAGTATGGGTTTGGATGGGTATGGGTTTGGATGGCATGGATGAGTATGGGTTTGGATGGGTACAGATGGTATGGATGAGTATGGGTTTGGATGGGTATAGATGGCATGGATGAGTATGGGTTTGGATGGGTATAGATGGCATGGATGAGTATGGGTTTGGATGGGTATAGATGGCATGGATGAGTATGGGTTTGGATGGGTATGGGTTTGGATGGGTATAGATGGTATGGATGAGTATGAGTTTGGATGGGTATGGGTATAGATGGCATGGATGAGTATGGGTTTGGATGGGTATAGATGGCATGGATGAGTATGGGTTTGGATGGGTATAGATGGTATGGATGAGTATGGGTTTGGATGGGTATGGGTTTGGATGGGTATAGATGGTATGGATGAGTATGGGTTTGGATGGGTATAGATGGCATGGATGAGTATGGGTTTGGATGGGTATAGATGGCATGGATGAGTATGGGTTTGGATGGGTATAGATGGCATGGATGAGTATGGGTTTGGATGGGTACAGATGGTATGGATGAGTATGGGTTTGGATGGGTACAGATGGTATGGATGAGTATGGGTTTGGATGGGTATAGATGGTATGGATGAGTATGGGTTTGGATGGGTATGGGTTTGGATGGCATGGATGAGTATGGGTTTGGATGGGTATAGATGGCATGGATGAGTATGGGTTTGGATGGGTATAGATGGCATGGATGAGTATGGGTTTGGATGAGTATAGATGGTATGGATGAGTATGGGTTTGGATGGGTATAGATGGCATGGATGAGTATGGGTTTGGATGGGTATAGATGGCATGGATGAGTATGGGTTTGGATGGGTATAGATGGCATGGATGAGTATGGGTTTGGATGAGTATAGATGGTATGGATGAGTATGGGTTTGGATGGGTATGGGTTTGGATGGCATGGATGAGTATGGGTTTGGATGGGTATAGATGGCATGGATGAGTATGGGTTTGGATGGGTATAGATGGCATGGATGAGTATGGGTTTGGATGGGTATAGATGGTATGGATGAGTATGGGTTTGGATGGGTATGGGTTTGGATGGCATGGATGAGTATGGGTTTGGATGGGTATAGATGGCATGGATGAGTATGGGTTTGGATGAGTATAGATGGTATGGATGAGTATGGGTTTGGATGGGTATGGGTTTGGATGGCATGGATGAGTATGGGTTTGGATGGGTATAGATGGCATGGATGAGTATGGGTTTGGATGGGTATTACTCAATTAATAAAACCACTCAACCTAATTAATATCACTGCAACTCTGAACTGCACACAGCTTTTCTAACAGGGCTGCAGCAATGTGGGAACTGTGGATTGACGTTGATTTCTGATATTTTGCATGTGCATTTCTGTAGATGGTGATAGACACAGCTGGACCATGCTCTTTGGGTGCTGAGAAGGCTGATCCCACAGCCCTAATCCCTAGTGTGTGTGTGTGTGTGTGTGTGTGTGTGTGTGTGTGTGTGTGTGTGTTCACTGCCACGGAGGGGTTACACATGGAGGTTGAAGTCGTTGTTGAAGGTTGTACCCATACTTTTGCTACAATACAGTTTCTCTGGCCATTTAACTAACCAGTGCTTATTTATTTTGCTTTATGTTTTGCCACCAACAATTCTGTGTTGCACTAAATGGACAGAAGTATTGGGACACCTGCTCATTTATTGTTTCTTCTGAAATTAATGCTATTAAAAGAGCTGATCCTGCTTCTGTTGGAGTAACTGTCTCTACTGTCCAGAGAAGAAGACTTTCCACTAGATTTTGGAGGAGCATTGCTGTGAGGATTTGATTGCATTCAGTCACAAGAGCATTAGTGAGGTCAGGATCATCCACAAAAGTACTGGATGAAGCTCCACCACCATCAGTCCAGAGAACACAGTTCTTCCACTGCTCCACAGCTCCTCAATGCTGGGGGGCCTTATACCCCTCTACTAGCTCACGGCTGGCATTATTAGGCTCATCTAGTTTCTCTGCTACCGAGAGCCCTATTCTATGTACATCTGTGTCAGACTTGAAGTGGCTGAATGCATCAGTAGAAGGGGTGTCCGCAAACATTTGGACATTAACCCAGCGCTCTAACCACTGAGCCACCTCTGCTATAAGGAGTCTCGGTGTCCCTTGTCCCTGGGATTTCAAAAACCCGTCCATCCAAACGTCTGAACGTGCAATAAAGGGCTTTTTCTAGCTCTCCTAACAGAGACACTCTGAAAACTCAGCTGGCCGGGATGGTGAATCTCACCTACACTTTGATGGCACGGCAATTCTCTCGTTTTATGACAAGGCCAGGGGGGGAAAGAGCAGCTCGTGTTAAATCATTACATGCTGGTTTATTTATTTAATTCTTTTTTTTAACAAATAATTGATGGAAGGGGCAACGCTCTCACTCTCCATCAAAACACACATTAAACATTCAGTCTTTGTGTGTTCCCCTGTCTCTGGATCTCGGCGCGGTACCCAGGGCCAAAAGCCCCTCATTACTCCTAATACCTTTTAGCAATCAAGATGAAACAAGAAAAACAGCGGCGCAAAAAGGGTAAACTTTATTAAACTTCATTAAAGTCAAAGTCGCGGAGCACGTCTGTAATGGTCACTCTCAGCGGAGGCTGCGCTGCGCAAATCATCTCAAAGGCTTTTTTCAGGCGTAATGGCTGCCTAATTTATGCTTTGATGTCGTGTGAGTGTTGCCATCTCCGGCTAAGGGCCGTGTTTACTGTGTTTACGAGGCCTAAATCATCTCTGCCTCTTCATACCCACAGACCTTTAACTACAATTAACAAGCACGGACACCAAGCGCGCCAGACACACGCATAATACGAGGGGGGAGAGATATTAACGAAGGGGAAAAAGAGGGAAAGCGGAGGGTGGGAGGGGGTTTGGGAGGGGGGGGGGGACTGTGCAAATGATCTCGCAGCAAATGAACATTCTCAGCTTGCTGCACGACAACGAAGAACCTGCAGTGGGGGGAAAAAGCCCGGCTCTCGGCTTTATTTGCCTTTGCAATTTACTTAATTTAACTTATTTCCCTCCAGAGTGCTCTCCAGCCCTGCTCCTAACGCCGCCTCTCCGTCTCGCTGCCTTCCATCACTCCGCTGCACCGCTGATCGCTCGCACCTTGTTCTCCCGCCGGCTTTAATTTGCAATAAAGCAAAATGGCATTCCCCGAGGCAGACACTTTACCCTGCGTGCCGAGAGGAATCGAGAGGCTGTGGATGCGAGGAGGCAGAGGAGAAACGCAGCTATTGTGAACTTATCAGAGGTCTGGTTTCAATTTCAGCATCGAGGACGATCGAGGAAATGTACACTATTTCGCTCCTCCATCCATTATTAGCAGCAAAGGCTTTGAAAAACTCAAACGTTTGCTACCTCGGTACACTAGGTGGCGCAGCGTGCCTTTTACTCAATAGACAAGGATGGAGAAGTCTAGCCGTTCAGTCACAACAGCACACATCATGGGTATCTAGAGTAAAATGTTATCATTAATATAAAATACAGTATAAAGTGGAAGCTCTCATCATATTAAAAATGCATGTTATTGCATACAGAAATAAAAGAAATATTTTACGAATTCTGTGAAATTTTTAGGGATGTCCCAATCTGGTCCAGGGGACATAGGTCAGGGATGATCTGGCATATTTTAATGGATCAGGTTTCAAATAAATGATTCCTGATTCTTTAATCACAGTGTTTAGAGCGCCATCTGGTGTCCTCATGGCACCATTAACGGACATAGTTCTTTTATAGACCATAATCTCTGACCCTTTATAAAACAATCACTGAAGCGCTCTGTTTTACCAGCGGGAGAACCGCAGAACCAGAGAACCACTCGCTCGCCTTTCTCTGTTTTTCTTCACATCGTCCAGCCCTACCGTACGCCAGACAGTAGCCTCCCAGGCCTGAGCTGGCTATACAGACGGGCAGGTTAGCAGAGATAGTCCCTCCTGCACCCCGAAAACAACCTGGAAGCGAAAGCTCTCCTCATTTGGAAAAGCGGTCGTTTGGACCTCACGCCTGCTTTTTTATGGGTGTGGAATTGACTGCGGCCGGCGGGGAGTGTCTGGCCACTAGGGGGCCGGTGAAGAAATGATTGCTGGGAGATGAGCGAACGCCTGCCCACCGCTGATGCTTTAAGTATCCGCCAGCCGCCTTCGCCGGCAATTACACGTCCCGAAACTACAGGCCACGAGGAGGTAATTAACCATTAACGGATCATTGCAACACTTCCGAGCGCAACCTTCACCACCGCATTCGCCGTGGTACGGTCAGCAAAATGGCTGCCTGCCACCGGGCGGCTCCTCCGGCTCGGGCCTGTTGGCTTCCTACTGCAGCTCGGCCGCCCAGCTTTAATCGCTGCCTATCAACGGTAATTTCATTCACCAGGCCGCAAAACAGCTTGATAAAGAAACGCAGCCTAATTACACCTCACATCTCCTACCATCCCTCTTACTGCACATAATGAATATACACCAGAGGAGAGAGAGAGAGAGAGAGAGAGAGAGAGAGAGCAGGTGGAAAGTGGGAGAACGTACGAGATGCGAGAACACAAGCAACGAAAAAGAAGAGCATGTCCGTTTTAATGTGTGTGTGTGTGTGTGTGCGCGTGTGTGTGAGAGAGAGTGAGAGAGAGTGAGAGAGAGAGAGAGAGAGAGAGAGAGAGAGAGAGAGAGAAAGACCAGAGAAGGAGAGCTGGAAGGGGACCTTTGCTTTCTCAATCACACTATGAGCCGGTAATGGTGGGAAGAGCCGGTGGAGATCAAAGCGAGTCGCCCTTGCCCTCTTGCCCCCTCCCTGTGTTTTTCAGGGAGAGCACGAGGCTGCGTGGGCGAGTTTACCCAGTGCCCGCTGGAGCGGGCGTAAAGGGGATCAGTGCTAACCCTGCAGGACAGAAAAAGAAAGAAAGCGGCTCCCTCGTGCTCCTCACAGGTCACTCCTGCAGAAGCACACACACAAACCTCTGCCCCAACCACAGCTGCATACACTTCCAGTTGTGTCCCAGATGGAGTCCATCTAAAATTACGCCATCCTCAGCCCCCAACGCCGTCTACAACTCCATTCTAAACTATAAAACCAACAGCCCCCTCCAAAACAACACCTCCATCCAAAACTACAACTCCTACAGCTCCACATAAAAAACACAACCTCAACAACTCCATCCAGCATCCACAGCCCCGACCAAACCACCCCATCCAAAATCCTAACACCAATAACTTCATCTAGAGCATCACCGTCCCATCTAAAATGATTACACCAACAATCCCATCCAAAACCACAGTACCAACACCACTGCACAGAGCCAGAGCATCAACATCATCATGTTGGATGGGGTTGTTGATGCTCTGGCTCTGTGTAGTGGTGTTGGTACTCTGGTTCTGGATGGGATTGTTGGTGTAATAATTTTGCATGGGATGGTGATGTTCTGGGTGGAGTTGGAGCTGCTGTGGATTTGGATGCACCAATAACTCCATCCAGAACAATACCATCCACAGCTCCAACCCAAACACCAGAATGCCAACTCCTTCCAAAACAACCCCATCTACAGCTCCAACACACCAACAACTCCATCCATAGAAACATCACACTCCTCCACCCAATATCATCAACTCCATACAAGACAATATTATCCACAGCCCCAACTCCAACAACTCTATCCACCACCCCACTGTCCCCCCCACCAAGAATTCACAGACAAGCCCCCAATCCTTCTCTTCAACCCCAGTCTCAACTTTAGCTCCAACCCATAATACTAAAGACCCAGCATGACCATCCCCATTCCCAGCAGGTCAACTTTCAGGTACAGTAACAGTCCGACCCCCTTCCCCACCCCCAGAAGCCCCAACTCTATCCCCAGCAGCAGCAGCAGCAGCAGCAGCAGGCCCTGAGCAGGCAGCGGCGGACGCTAGCCCGTAATTAGCTCGGACAGCTCGAGCTCACGGAGAGAGGGGGGAGTAGGCAGCCGGGCTACATCATAATGAGCTCAGCTGGGATTAGGAGGACAGGGTGGAGGGGGGGCGGACAAGGAGGGGGGGCTCCTGGAAGAGCGGGCCGGGGGTAGAGATCAAACAGGGGAGAGCCGGGCCACGCTGGCTGGCAGGGTTAGACCCCTCAGCACAGCACGGGCCAAATGAGGCCTGGCAAGGAGAGAGCCAAGCCGGCCTAATAAAGAACGACTCCTCCAGCAGACAAGAGCAGTGGTAATTAACACACACACACACACACACACACACACACACACGCACTGTCACTGAACAGCACCCGCACCCTTCTCTAGAGAGCACTCCATGAAACTGCTCAGAGGGAACTTTAGCGTCTTTGGTTTCTGGCTACACAGTTCAGCTGTCTGCGTTACAGAGTAAACATCCAGGAGAACGCAGCCCAACCTAACCGCTTAAGTCTCTGCTTAATCATTTAAAAAGTATTTCAGCACGATTAACAATTCTTTACACAAGCAACCTGCACATTCCTGCTGCAAAAAATACATTTACTGAAAAAAATCTACTGGTGGGGTTATATATACCAGACTGAAGGGGGCGCTGTAACAGTCACTAAACAGTCCAGTTTTATACTGTGTAAAGCAGACCAGCTTTCCCCACCTAAACACATCAAATATCTGTATCCAAATACTTATGACCAGTGAAAAGAGGCTGCTGTGTAACACTGTCGATTTATTTTACACACAAAATACAACAGATCTCACATCTACAGTACACACCTGACTGACCCACCATCACATCTACAGCACACTCCTGACTGACCCACCATCACATCTACAGTACACTCCTGACTGACCCACAATCACATCTACAGACCGCTCCTGACTGACCCACAATCACATCTACAGTACACTCCTGACTGACCCACCACCACATCTACAGACCGCTCCTGACTGACCCACCATCACATCTACAGTACACTCCTACTGACCCACCATCACATCTACAGTACACTCCTGACTGACCCACCATCACATCTACAGCACACTCCTACTGACCCACCATCACATCTACAGCACACTCCTGACTGACCCACCATCACATCTACAGTACACACCTGACTGACCCACCACCACATCTACAGACCGCTCCTGACTGACCCACCACCACATCTACAGTACACTCCTGACTGACCCACCACCACATCTACAGACCGCTCCTGACTGACCACCATCACATCTACAGTACACTCCTGACTGACCCACCATCACATCTACAGACCGCTCCTGACTGACCCACCATCACATCTACAGCACACTCCTACTGACCCACCATCACATCTACAGTACACTCCTGACTGACCCACCATCACATCTACAGTACACTCCTGACTGACCCACCATCACATCTACAGTACACTCCTGACTGACCCACCATCACATCTACAGTACACTCCTACTGACCCACCATCACATCTACAGTACACTCCTGACCCACCATCACATCTACAGTACACTCCTGACTGACCCACCATCACATCTACAGTACACTCCTACTGACCCACCATCACATCTACAGTACACTCCTGACTGACCCACCATCACATCTACAGTACACTCCTGACCCACCATCACATCTACAGTACACTCCTGACTGACCCACCATCACATCTACAGCACACTCCTGACTGACCCACCATCACATCTACAGTACACTCCTGACTGACCCACCATCACATCTACAGTACACTCCTGACTGACCCACCATCACATCTGGTAGAAAACCATTAACACTCAGAATGATCATTAATCAATAACACAGGCCAGAAAATGAAGCCTCTTGATGGACACCATGTTTAAAACACGATAACATATTTTTAGGGTGTGCGAGAAAGAGAGAGAGCTTGGATGTGGAAGAGCAGTGGTATTGGTCTTAATGATGGCAGTGGGAGCAGATAATGAGGGGGGTGGTGGTGGAGGGGCCTGACGAAAGATCATCAGGAGGATCAAACTTTAACACCAGCAAGATGTGGCCGACAGAAAGGAGCACACACACACACACTGCAGGTGGCAAAAGACATGGAACTACACATGTTGGAATTACAACACACACCGTCCCAGAAAACACTGAGTATAATATTAGAGTCAGTCTACGGCACGGGTGCCAATTAGAGACACTTTAAGCATAAAAAGCTTAAAGATATTCAACTGAGTGCTCTTGTTAACATGAGGTGAAAAAATACTATTTCGTAAAAAAATTACATTCCATTTCTACAATTTTCATTGGTACATGACCATTTACACATGTCTGTGTTGACCAACATAACATTTCCGTCTAAAATACATAATAATATAAAATCTGTTATTATATCTGAATATAATATTAGAATATAATATATATCAAATATAATAATATTCAAAATAAAAACATTTAGTTGTTGTTGAAAGTCTGCCAGTTTGATTTACCCCCCTGTTACACTAACTTGCTTTGTTTATAAATAATATACTGTCGCTTTAAACAGCATCTCAATACAAAGCTGATATCATCTGCATACATAAAGTTCTCACAATGTTGTAAATTGCTTATTTGTTGCTTTTTCATGTTAAACAGGGTTTGTCAGGTAATTCGTCAATTTGTAGTTCGTTACCACATCAGGGAATTACAATTTTAACTAAAAGTTTGCACTATTAACGTAAATTACAATTATGTGTGTGAGGCCAGGAACTCCAGCACATGAAGAACTGCAGCCCTTTTAGGATGAAATGCAATCCTTCATATTTTATTGCGTGTATGGCTCGATTTCTGAATAATAAAGGTTAATAATAAAAAGGATAATAAATAAAAATAAAATGAAAACGGCCCCCTAGTGGACGTAGCTCTTAATCCTTCAATAGACAAAAGATAAGCAGATGAGTATGTGATCAATGCTGCTTGTGCAGATGCTGTGTACAACAGTGAGTGATGGAGTGTTCTTCACTCACTAAAAACATTCAAGCGTTTATGAGGAGACACCGCGAAGGTGCTGAGATTCACTTTAGTGCACCCAGAGAATACGCTCAGGAAAGGATGGCATGGCTGGCTGGCTGGACGAACGGACGGATGGATGAATGAATGAGCGGACGAACAGATGAGTCAGATTAGCCAGGTTGCTAGCTTTTGGTTATGATGGGGTAGAAATTGTGAAACGGTGCTCGGACCCCGTGGGTTGCCGACTGTGGCTGTAGATCTCACTTACTTCTCGCTGAGGAGCTTCTTGTTCTCTCGCTTGAAGAAGGACAGCTCGTTCCAAACCGCATCGCTGTTCTCCTGCCGAAGCTGCCACGGCTCTGCGCGCTTCCTCCTTCCTTTCGGCCTGAACACACACACACACACACACACACACACACACACACACACACACACACACACATATATATATATATACACACTTACTAATGTCATAAGATCTGCAAGGGATTCAACTTGACTTAAATAAGACTCTGAGAACTACATGATACACTCTAAGCAAAAACGGTTCTCTGACTGAGGAAACCTTTTTGGTGCTACACAGAACCCAAGTTTAAAAACATCAACATAAAGAACAAAGAACCAGGGTGAGTCAGATGTTTCAGCTCTTTTAATTGAGTTAGATTGGGATACAGTACCATACTTTCACTATAGTACAGTTTCAGCTCTTTAATTGAGTTAGATTGAGATACGGTACCATACTTTCACTATAGTACAGTTTCAGCTCTTTAATTGAGTTAGATTGGGGTACAGTACCATACTTTCACTATAGTACAGTTTCAGCTCTTTAATTGAGTTAGATTGGGGTACAGTACCATACTTTCACTATAGTACAGTTTCAGCTCTTTAATTGAGTTAGATTGAGATACGGTACCATACTTTCACTATAGTACAGTTTCAGCTCTTTAATTGAGTTAGATTGGGATACAGTACCATACTTTCACTATAGTACAGTTTCAGCTCTTTAATTGAGTTAGATTGAGACACAGTACCATACTTTCACTATAGTACAGTTTCAGCTCTTTAATTGAGTTAGATTGGGATACAGTACCATACTTTCAGCTCTTTAATTGAGTTAGATTGGGATACAGTACCATACTTTCACTATAGTACAGTTTCAGCTCTTTAATTGAGTTAGATTGAGATACAGTACCATACTTTCACTATAGTACAGTTTCAGCTCTTTAATTGAGTTAGATTGAGATACAGTACCATACTTTCACTATAGTTCAGTTTCAGCTCTTTAATTGAGTTAGATTGGGATACAGTACCATACTTTCACTATAGTACAGTTTCAGCTCTTTAATTGAGTTAGATTGAGACACAGTACCATACTTTCACTATAGTACAGTTTCAGCTCTTTAATTGAGTTAGATTGGGATACAGTACCATACTTTCACTATAGTACAGTTTCAGCTCTTTAATTGAGTTAGATTGAGATACAGTACCATACTTTCACTATAGTACAGTTTCAGCTCTTTAATTGAGTTAGATTGAGATACGGTACCATACTTTCACTATAGTACAGTTTCAGCTCTTTAATTGAGTTAGATTGGGATACGGTACCATACTTTCACTATAGTACAGTTTCAGCTCTTTAATTGAGTTAGATTGGGATACGGTATCATACTTTCACTATAGTACAGTTTCAGCTCTTTAATTGAGGATGTTTGGTTCTCCAATGCAGGAAAACAGCAGGTACAGACACGTGCTCTATTCAGTGCCACACCTGGGAGCCTCTGGGGCATTCTAAACACAGGGGAGGTGTTGGACAGGCACTGCTGAGCTTGAGTGTTTGTGTGTTTGCCAGTATTCAAATCAGTGGCCTTGACTCTGACACACAGCACACACACACACAGTTATTTGAGCCCAAGGCAGCCCTGTGTGGCCTGCAGCAGAGGGCTCCCAGTGGGTCATGCAAATGTAAACAGTGGCCAAACACAAACGAGGTCAGTCTCATCACAACACCTCACTTAAATTCTTAATGTTCCAACATGGTGTTCCCCCTCATTCCCCTCCCCCAAACACAGAGCGACAATCCTGCTTCATTTTCTAACTACGCTTTTATTATGCATGTGTTCGAACCCTGCCGAAAAAAATAACAAGCGGTCCTTACTAATTAAAGCTGCGTAATAACTAACACAAATTGGAGCCCGTTAAAGACCATACAGACTGCTTCACGTCTGATTCATCAAACTGTCATAGGACATCTAAACAAGGGTAGATTTTAGTGCAGTTAATCAAACAGCTTCTAGGAATGGAAACAAGAACCCATGCACAGATTTGGCCTTATGCATATTCTTAAAAAAGGTTAAAGGTATAAACATACACTATATGTCCAAATGTTTTATGGAAACCCCTTCTAATGATTGCATTCAGCTACTTTAATGGTGCCACATCCAATACTTTTGCGATGTAGTGGAGAAGTGGTGATCATTCAAAATCCTGACCTCACTAATGCTCTTGTTGCTGAAGGCAATCAAACCCTCACAGCAATGCTCCTCCAAAATCTAGTAGAAAGTCTACTTCTCTGGACAGGAGAGTTTACAGTTACTCCAACAAAAGCAGGATCAGCTCTTTTTAAATACCTTTGATTTCAAAAGAAACGATGAATGAATGACATGTGTCCCAATACTTTTGTCTTTATTGTGTGTTTATAACCCTGATAACTCAAAGAACCATCTAGACGCTAAACGAAGAACCTATTTAGAACCCTTTTGGCTTAGAGTGGACATGTAGTTTACATGAAGCACCTCCTGTCTGCACAGATGTTTGGACAGGGAGCCAATAAAAAGAAAGCATTCAGCAGCTCATGAGCCAATGGTTGTCCTTATAGGTGGGGTTTGGGACTGAGCAGGGCATATTCAGCTCCCTCTGCTGAAATACACATGGGTAGGCTGTGTTGAGGGTGTTTGGGCTGTAGTAGAGTTACTCTACCAGTGTTGTAGTAAGTGACGGTAACAGTACGTCTTCAAGCTAAATGCTAATGGACCATTTCACACTTGTGACGCCGTTCAGAGGTAAAATCATCTGCCTAACCTGCTAGGTAACCCTATATGGCAGTAAGGCCCTTTACATGTTGTCTCCGGGTCCTTCCTCATATCTCAACATCATCAAAACAAACATACTATTCAATCCAACACTAACATCAGGAAACAGATTAATGTATCAGGGGGTGGATGATAAAGGTATGTTCTCCTCCTTATTCTGGCTGTTAGCATCCCTTCCAACCTATTGATGCTCTCAATTAAACTGATTCTCCAATCCTGGGATTTTAAAAGTTATTCTAAGAGAAACAGCAGGATACAGCATCGCCTCCGAGCATGAGTCAGCATAAGTTCTGCAGACATGAGCACTGGTTGTGCTAACCTGTTAATGGGTGCTACCATAGTGTGCGTAATTATATAGACAGATTTCTGGAAGACTATAGGTAAAGCTGCCCAAATACAACCACAGGTATGGATTTCAACAGGCTAAAAGCAGAAATCAGAAAATCCTCCCAGCAGAAGTACAGGCAGAATACTGGGATAGCCTAAATCACTGTATCAGAGGGTAAAGATGAGGTAAATGAGGTAATATTCCCATGTAATCGGATTCACTTTGTACACTTTTTTGCAACAGACAAGCAAATCATCACAGTAAGCTAGCGTGTACTGATGGGTAGTACAACTTGTCAGAACACCGCCATTTACTCGCAAACCCAGTTGTGGCTGTTTTTGTGTAGAGCTGCCAACAGAAACCTACGGAAGTGAGAACTTGAAACGTGAAAAGGGTCTAACATCTCTATAAAGTTTGATTTATATATATATATATATATATATATATATATATATATATATATATATATATATATATATATATACACACACACACACACACACACACACACAGTATATATAAGTACAGGAGAACAACAAATCTCAACTTACTTATTTTGGAGCATTTCTATTGGTCCATTCAAAAAATTCTAATATAATATAAAAGAACAACTGCTTATAGATTATAGAGATATTTAAATATATTATATTATATTTATGTATCAGTATTATCATTATTTTCTGTCATGTCTATTGCTTACTGTTAAGAATTTGACTTTTTTTTAAATCACAAATTGGGGGTTTTCATGTTTTTAAACTCTTAATCTCACATACACACCCCATCAATCCAGTTTGTTGGTACAAATACACTAACATCAAAGCTGACAACGAATCTGTCCGTGGAATCGGCCTACGTTCATGTTATGGTCAGATTTGACCGTCCGCAGCTGAACTGAATGGACTGCAGTACTGAGGTGCTCTGCGTTCCCACACACTAAACAAAAAGCTTCCATTAGGGGGAATAAAGCTCTGGAGTGACGGTAAAGCTCTCCCCAACACAAATACTACTTAAACCCCGCTCCTCAGACAGGTGCCTGCAGCGATCCTCTTCCTTCCATAATGCCCTTGAACCTCTGGCAATGACGGCGGGAGTTGCTGCGGGGGTCTGTGGGGGCAGCAGAACGCCGTGTGAAAACGCGCCGTCCAAAAATCCACAGCGTGATCCGCTCTGAAGGGCTTAACGAGCGCGGCCTGGAGAGCGCCAGCGCTGGCTCCACTGTGCGGCTAGGAGTAGCGTCTGCGAATGGCCTCCCGGAGCAGATATTCATGAGACGGAGGGTAAAATCTCCAGCTCCATCACGGACCCTGCAACACAACCCCCTCCCAACTTTCCTCTTCATTATACAGCGTGAGGGGAGAAAGTGGGAGAACTTTTCGGAAAGGCGGCGGCTAATTGCTTTGATTCCGCGAATCTGTTTATGAGCGCAACTTTGATCAGGGTGTGGATGTTTTAATAACCTTTAATTCTATTTACTCATCCCATCGCCCCAGTCTGATTTACAAACTTAGAAATCGGGTTTTGAAAGGGTGTGCTCTCGCCTCGTCCTAATGGTGCTGGGTTAGCGCGCGGCTAATTGTGAACGACGTGGCGAGCTCCTCGGGAGCTGCGGCGAGAGGCTGCTGCATTTTAATGAGGCGCTAGCGCTGCTAGCGGGCAGCGGAGAGAGCCGGCGCTTTGGGGGTTTCGGCCCTCGCCGGGGTCCGCTTCCCTTCCCTACCAATCCTGGGCCTCCGGTATTGCGGGAGCGTGGAGAGCCTGACCTCTCCGGAGCACCTCGGCCAGCAGGTGTGTAACACAGTTAGTTAGAGAGGCTAATCCGTTTAGCCATGATAGCTAATGAATTTATTTGCAGGGGCGTAGCTAGCGTGGTAAGAGTTAGCACGCAGGGCTGATTCGGCGCTTCCCAAACAAAAGGTCGAAGCAAACCTGCAGGAACGAAGAGGCTTTTGGGGGGCAACCCACCTTAACCCAACCTCATCGACCCCGCCACCCACTGAGCTGCTGGAGGAGTCTTTAAGTGGAGGAATGGGGCAGAAGGAGGAGGACGAGGAGGAGGAGGAGGAGGAAGGGGCGGAAAGGGATGGAGGGGGGGTCTGAGGCAGGAGCCCAGCATGGTGGCGGCTGGGGGCACCTTAACAAGCCCCAAAAAGCGATGAGAGCTGACGTTTTCCCCCCTGGCTTGTTAGGACTGATTTCTGCGCATTTAACAGAGCTTCTTCATTTCCTATTGTCTTCCGAACTGACTGGCACGGTCTCTGCGGGCCTCGGAGACAGGGATCGGCTTCAATCAGCCACAAACATCCGCAAAGCTCACAAGCCAACAACGCGGGCCAGTCAGAACAGCGCTTTCAAAGGAGGCCGGGGCGTCGGCTAATGACTGTTTTTTATGCGCCGCCGTTTGAGCGCAATCGCTGGGATTTGAGGATCTGAGACGTGAAGGTTCATAAAAGTGCAACGTGCCAAAAGGGCCAAACTGGTTCTCCTCGGAATAATGAGGGTGCTAGAAAGGGTTCTGTGAGCGAGGCCATAGGAGAAGCTGCGAGTGTGACCGCTTCCAGGGTCTGCACACATGGTTCTTAACGGAATCAAGAAAGGTCTTTGTTGGCGTCTCTCAAAGAAGAGTGTAGAACTACATACAGCAGGTTCCCATGAGGGAGCTGTTCCACCCCCTTAAATAGATTGTAATGGTTTACAATCCAAAAAAACCCCTAAAAAGTTCTTTAGTAAATTCAGCAAATCTAGAATGGCAACTTCAAGTACCATCTAAGTGCCTAAATGGTTCTTCATATACAAGGAAACCCTTGTGTTCCTTTTTTATATAATTTTATTTATATATTTTATATTTATATTAAAGTTCTTACTTTTTAATTATTTATTAATTTTTAAATAACGGTGTACGTGGAGTGTTTCAGATCATTACCTATTTTGGTCATATAGAAAAACACATTTTGCATATAAACTGTCCAAATAAATAAACAAATAAACAAACAAAAAATATATATAAAATAAATAAACACAATGTAACACAGTAAAACCACTTGATATATATCATTATTTTTTCAAATGATCCATTGATGATGATTTTTTAATATATGCATTCAAATTGTTCTATTACTGATCAGCCATTACATTAAAACCACTGGTGGGTGAAGATAATAACACAGATAATCTGGCAAAAGGTGGATCTACATATTAGGCAGTGAGTGAACAGTCAGTTCTTGAAGGTGAGGAAGGTGAGGAAGATGCTGAAGCGTAAGAATCTGAGACACTTTGACAAGAACCAGGGAGTGATGTTTACACCTTCAGAGGCCTAGTGAAGTCCATGCATCGATGGTTCAGAGCTTGTTTAGGTGGCAAAAGAGGTGTTTTTTATGTTATGGCTGATTGCTATAGATGTAACCCTGTGTTTAGCAGCACAGCGCAGGCAGTGTGTGTGTGGCACACTTCTGGAATACATCTCTCAATATATGCCCCAAATATCTCATTAGGTTATAAGTGGATCATCTAGTTTATTTGTCCTATTCTATTGGCAGTACTTCTCGCCTTTGCACATCTGTGTCAGCAAGGGGTGCAGCTTAATTTGGCATAACGAGCATTCCATTCAGACTCAGGACATTCTCAGTAGTGTCAGTTCTGGACCCGACACCACTGGTATCCGTGCATTTCCAGTGAAGAGCTGATGATCGTGGAAATGGAGCGACGTTTTCACACAATGTCTGATCTCAGCACCGAAGAACAGAAATCTAATCATATTCTCTCACACACAGAGGATCACACACACACACACACACACACACACACACACACACACACACACACAAAGACGGAGGCGCGGCAGAGGTGGATAAATTCACACTGCTTTCACACGAGCTCACGTTGCACGGCTGTTTTCTTTAATTAACCCAGAGAGAGCAGAGCCGACAAGGTCAACACTTGCGTCCCGGGTGGATACTCAACATACGCTTCCATTAGTTACATTTAAAAGGCTTGAGGAAGAGCGTGAGGGTGCTGGAAATCTTAATGACACTTCGCAGCTCGCCCTGCTCCGGCACACCAGCCTGAGCTTTTATCTGCAGCTCTGAAAAGGAACTGGAATCCTGTGCCTTCAGTCTCTCGCCCACCTTTCTCTTCCCAGGTAGGACTTTGAATAAAACCAGAGCATCTGAACAGTGGCGTCACAGAGGTGCAGGACGGGACTCGGAGACGCTTCTGTGCTGAAGGGCTTTCGGAAAATTGGCACAACTGCAGGTCCTTCACTGGTCCTGCAAAAGCACTGCCAGGTGGGCTCACAGCCTCCTCTCCAGAGACCTGGATAAGACCCGCCCTGGGGAACACACCCCCGGAGCCTGCTAGAGAACGCTGCTGCTCGTTGAGGAATCCTGATGTTCGTTTGCCAGAGAAAAGCACCAGTGCTGGGTGATTTGAGAGGGAATGGAGGCTCACAGATTAGAGCTCTTGGTTACTGAGGACAGGTTTGCGGGTTCAACACCCGGGTTCACTGAGCTGCCACCCTTGGGCAAGGCCCTTAGCCCTTTCTGCTGACGTGTGTGTGTGTGTGTGTGTGTGTGTGTGTGTGTGTGTGTGTGTGAGCGCGTGTTCACTACAAGGATGGGTTAAAAGTGGAGGTCAAACTCCATCTGTGTCCAACGCAAATGGTGATTATGGTTGTCTTTGTCTGGTGCGGTTAATGATGGAGAATGACAGGGTACAGGTGGAGAATGGTGGTGTTTATTGTGGAACTGTGGGGTCTGATAATGTTTATATGATGAAGAGTGGGGACGCTTGGTGGAGGCTGATGGTATTTAAGGCATAATGGTAATGTTTGGAGGAGAAAGGTGTTTGGTTAAGAATGATGATGTTAATTTAGTGGAGAATTGTGATGTTCGACAGAGAATGTCATGGGAGAATGGCAGTGTTTGGTGGAGAATGGTGTTTGGTGGAGAATGGTGTTTGGTGGAGATCGAGGACGGTGGTGTTTGGTGGAGAATGGTGTTTGGTGGAGAATGGTGTTTGGTGGAGAATGGTGTTTGGTGGAGATCGAGGACGGTGGTGTTTGGTGGAGAATGGTGTTTGGTGGAGATCGAGGACGGTGGTGTTTGGTGGAGAATGGTGTTTGGTAAAGATCGAGGACGGTGGTGTTTGGTGGAGAATGGTGTTTGGTAAAGATCGAGGACGGTGGTGTTTGGTGGAGAATGGTGTTTGGTGGAGAATGGTGTTTGGTAAAGATCGAGGACGGTGGTGTTTGGTGGAGAATGGTGTTTGGTAAAGATCGAGGACGGTGGTGTTTGGTGGAGAATGGTGTTTGGTGGAGATCGAGGGCGGTGGTGTTTGGTGGAGATCGGGGGTGGTGGTGTTTGGTGGAGAATGTTGTTTGGTGGAGATTGGGGACGGTGGTGTTTGGTGGAGATTGGGGGTGGTGGTGTTTGGTGGAGATCGGGGGTGGTGGTGTTTGGTGGAGAATGGTGTTTGGTAAAGATCGAGGACGGTGGTGTTTGGTGGAGAATGGTGTTTGGTGGAGAATGGTGTTTGGTAAAGATCGGGGGCGGTGGTGTTTGGTAGAGAATGGTGTTTGGTAAAGATCGAGGACGGTGGTGTTTGGTGGAGAATGCTGTTTGGTGGAGATCGAGGGCGGTGGTGTTTGGTGGAGATCGGGGGTGGTGGTGTTTGGTGGGGAATGAGAATGGTGGTGTTTGGTGGAGATTGGGGACGGTGGTGTTTGGTGGAGATCGGGGACGGTGGTGTTTGGTGGAGATTGGGGGTGGTGGTGTTTGGTGGAGATCGGGGACGGTGGTGTTTGGTGGGGAATGAGGATGAATGATGGAGAGTGGTGGTGCTTAATGAAAAATGAGTATTTGATGGGTAATGTTTTTTTTCCCAAACATCTACAGCGTTTGTTTGGTGGAGAACTGCGGTCACTTACAGGCCCTGCACGTCCTCCGCCTCCCTCAGCTGCTCCTTCACCGCTCTGTAGTTGGTCTGGATCAGGTGCAGGCGTTGGTGGCGCTTTGCATGGGCTCTTCTTAACTCCTCGTTCTCTTGCGTCTGTAACACACACACACACACACACACACACACACACACACACACAGTATATGAAACTCCATATAGTTTCATATACATTTAAAAAATTTAAAAATAAAATCTCACATTTTTTATGAAAATCGCTTTAGAATGAGAAAATCACACAATCAGAAACTTTTTTTAAAGAACTGAAGTGAACACACCCTCCTAACACCTCGCCCTCAGACTCGGAGTGTGAGGCCGAGCCAAACGAGCACTGCAGCTTTACTTTGTTAGGAAACTTTTTTTCTTCTCTTTTTTTCAAAGGGAAAAAAAACAACAACAAAGTGCTCTCGCTCTTTCACGCTTGTCTTTCTCGCGCTCTCACTTTCTTTTAGAACAAGGCACTGATAAGCGTTTCCACGCCAACCTGGCACCTGAGACATAATTACAGCCTGACATTTCGCCGGCCGGCCAACGGGGAGAGGCCGACTCCTTCACTCCAACTTAAGCCGCTCAGCGGGGGGTAACTTGGGGGTTGAGGAGGGGGGCGGTCAGGGGAGTGGGGTCGCTTCCCAATCGCCTGAAAATATTGGCCTTGGTCTGGCAGCTATTTGAAGAAGAAGAGGAGGGAAAAAAGAAGAAGGGAAGGGGAGGGGGAAAAAAAGATCCCCACTAAAGATTACATGGGACTTTTCGGGGGTGAACATATAGATTTTCCTGACAAGAAGCCCCCCTATTATTCTGACCTTAGCGAGGGCGCGAGCTGGCAGAGCCAGTCAGCTCGGCTTTCTGCTTGAGCGGCCAGAGCCGGGAGACAAGAGGAGCCAAACGCTCAGCGAGAGAGAGGGGGAAGAAAGCTTGTTTACGGCCGCGATGACACGGCAGGCCTGCCAGCCGGGAAAAGCACAGAACCCTGAACCCTGTTATTATTAACAAGGACAAAGAGAACAAGCCGGCCTCGGCCCCTCCGCCTGTGTGACAAGTATGGATTTACTGCTCACATATTCACCAGAGGACACCCAGGCAGACCCTTCAGAAGAAAAAAAGAGGGGAGAGAGAGGAGAGAGGAGAGAGAGAGAGAGAGGGAAGGGAAAAGGGGGCTGAGAGCGTGAGCAGCAGTGTGGAGCTCTAATGAACAGCAGCGTGGCTCGGCTCCGATTGACGGGCGAGTGTTTCCTGTTTCCAGTGACAGGGCGTTAGCCACATCATGGCGTACGCGGGGGTCTCAGAGCGGACGGCACAGTGCAGGCCGGCCGCTGCGATCAATACACACACACACACACACACACACACACAAACATGCACAGAGAGACAGAAATGCACAGGCTGACAGGAGGCAGCTCGTCCAGAGCCCGGCTCTGATCCACCTGACGGCCAAAAGCTCACTCTTGAGCAGAGCTGGGACTCTGAACATGCTGTACACAACTCTCTCACTCACTCTCTCTCTCACACACACACACACACACACACACTATATAAAAGTCTTAAGTACCTAACCAAACTGTTAAAACCACTTATATCAGCAATAAGTGTTTTTTATAAAACATAATATTAATAAGAAAAGTATCTGATATCTTACAAACCAGTGAGAAGAGCTCGCTCAGAGAGCAGTCAGAGGAGAACAGTCAGAGGAGCACAGGTTTGTGTGCTGATTTCTAAATACTGTATGGATTTGGTCAGTTCTACCAGAAGACCATAGATCAGTGGTCAGTGAGAGTGTCTACCTGTAATTAACTCTATATAACATTAGAATAAACACAAACAAACAAAGTCAGCGGTCAGTGAGAGTGTCTGCCTGTAATTAACTCTATATAACATTAGAATAAACCCAAATAAACATAAAGTCAGTGGTCAGTGAGTGTGTCTACCTGTAATTAACTCTATATAACATTAGAATAAACCCACATAAAGTCAGTGGTCAGGGAGAGTGTCTACCTGTAATTAACTCTATATAACATTAGAATAAACCCAAATAAACATAAAGTCAGTGGTCAGTGAGAGTGTCTACCTGTAATTAACTCTATATAACATTAGATTAAACCCAAATAAACATAAAGTCAGTGGTCAGTGAGTGTGTCTACCTGTAATTAACTCTATATAACATTAGAATAAACCAAATAAAGTCAGTGGTCAGCGAGAGTGTCTACCTGTAATTAACTCTATATAACATTAGAATAAACCCAAATAAACAAAGTCAATGGTCAGTGAGAGTGTCTACCTGTAATTAACTCTATATAACATTAGAATAAACCCACATAAAGTCAGTGGTCAGTGAGAGTGTCTACCTGTAATTAACTCTATATAACATTAGAATAAACCCACATAAAGTCAGTGGTCAGTGAGAGTGTCTACCTGTAATTAACTCTATATAACATTAGAATAAACCCACATAAAGTCAGTGGTCAGTGAGAGTGTCTACCTGTAATTAACTCTATATAACATTAGAATAAACCCACATAAAGTCAGTGGTCAGTGAGAGTGTCTACCTGTAATTAACTCTATATAACATTAGAAAAAAACCCACATAAAGTCAGTGGTCAGTGAGAGTGTCTACCTGTAATTAACTCTATATAACATTAGAATAAACCCACATAAAGTCAGTGGTCAGGGAGAGTGTCTACCTGTAATTAACTCTATATAACATTAGAAAAAACCCACATAAAGTCAGTGGTCAGTGAGAGTGTCTACCTGTAATTAACTCTATATAACATTAGAATAAACCCACATAAAGTCAGTGGTCAGTGAGAGTGTCTACCTGTAATTAACTCTATATAACATTAGAATAAACCCACATAAAGTCAGTGGTCAGTGAGCCACATTAAGTTTATAGCCCTGTAAAGAAATCGGTGTCTGTAAGTTTCTCTGAATGTGTTCGTTATAAACACTCAATTAGGCAGAGAATTTTAGAAATGCTGGTTGAATTTCCCTTTAAAGAATCTTCCATCCCAGCTACCAAATGATAGAGATCTATGTGAAGGGCAGGCAAGGTCAAAGAGCAAGAGAGCAGAAGTTAGCGAGACAGAGTGAGTGAATGTGTGTGTGTGTGTGTGTGTGTGTGTGTGTGTGTGTGTCTGAAGGTCAGCAGTGTGATGGAGATGATTCGTTTAGAGTAGAGATTGCGGGTCCTGCAGCCGTCTTGCGCCAGAGTAGCTTCTCTCCTGCTGTTTCATTGCCTTCACAGACGGCGAGCAAGTGTGTGTGTACGTGCAAGAGTGTGTGTGAATGTATAAAAGTGTGTGTGTGTGTGTGTGTGTGTGTGTTCAGAGGAGGGGTAGAAGGTCAGGTGGAAGACAGCGGTCATGGGAGGGCAGCAGTTTGTGTGTGTGTGTGTGCTGAATGAGTCTCCGGTGTGTCACTGAGGTTTCTGTAAGTGCTCTGGATAACTCTTTAACAGACCATCATCTCAGCATCACACACACACACACACACACACACACACACACACACACACACACACACACACACACACACACACACACACAGTGCTTTATTGGTCTAATAAGCTCATACTCCTCCTGTTATGACCCAGTGAAAGGGTGTTTTTGGGATCATCAACATGTGGCTGAATCAAATTTGCTAAGGTGTAACACAGTGCTGAAACCGCAGGTGCAGGGAATACACACCCATCAGCCATAACATTAGAACCACTGCCAGGTGGAGTGAACAACACTGCTGATCTGGGTCCAGTGTGTCCTGTCTGTCGAGGGGTGGATCTACATATCAGTCAGTGAGTGATCAGTCAGGTCTTGAAGGTGTTGAAGCTGTGAGGTTCTAGACAATGACTGGGTCAGAACATCAGGCATCAGGTCTTGTGGGGTGTTCCTGGTATGCAGTGGTCAGTACCTACCAAAAGTAGGTACAAGGAAGGACAACCGGTGAACCGGAGACAGGCTCCTAGATGCCCATTGATGCTCACAACTCCCTCTATTTATCTCTGCTGCTGTAACACTCGACCTTTGACGGTCAGGGAGTCAGTCTGGCAGTAGCCTGAACTAACATTATAATAGCTAGCCCATTGGCTACATTATCGGCCTCGAGGACCAGGATAGCGAGAGAGAAAGCGAGAGAGAGAGAGAGAGAGAGAGAGAGAGAGAGAGAGAGAGAGAGAGAGAGAGAGAGAGAGAGCGGGCGAGCAGGAGGGTAAGAGAGGTGTGTGTGGTTCACCTTAAGAGAGAGTAACTCTTCCAGCTGCTGGATCCTCCTCTCAGCTTCAGCACTGCTCCTGCTGCCTGCAGGGAGAGATCTAGAGCACTGAGAGAGAGAGAGAGAGAGAGAGAGAGAGAGAGAGAGAGAGAGAGAGAGAGAGAGAGAGAGAGAGAGAGAGAGAGAAAGAGATTAGTCTCTTAAGACAGACTGCAACAATCAGTAAGCACTCTCACCGAGGAGCTTAGAGGGAGAAAGAGTGAGAAAGAGCAAGAGAGAGAGCACAAAGACGGTAAAGCAAGAGATAAAAACTGAGACAAGAAAGAGAATAAGTGCAAGACAGAAAATGAGAGAGTGAATAAGAGTGAGACAGAAGGAGTGAGAGAAGGAGTGAGAGAGAAAGAGAATAAGTGCGGACGTTCTCAGAAGGTAAGTAAAGGAGTTGAGGTTCTGCAGTGTGGAGCTATTTTACAGTGGAACCTGAAAACAGACCATAATATCTGACCCTTTATAAAACTGTCTGTTTTACCAGCGGGAGAACCGGAGAACCGCTCACTCGCCTTTCTCTGTTCTTAAACCAGCACTGAAGAACCCGTTCAGAACCGAGAGGAGGCTAACGCTAATGCTAACACAGCACATTCACCCACTGTAAACCAGTTACTACACCAGTAGACCAGTAGGAGAGTCAGACCAGTCAGTCCAGAAAGTCTGATTATAGAATCTGATACTGAAAATAAAGGGATTTTACTGGTCAAAAGCCGATCCGCACCAAGAGCCCTTCGAGCTTCAAGTACGGCTCGGCTCGACCCACCATCCCTCAAAATCCGCGGAAGACAAGCGTCCAGGCTTTTTTCTGTCCTGGCACCAAAGTGGTGGAACGAGCTGCCCCTGGATGTCCGAACGGCCGAGTCGCTCGCTGTCTTCAAACGCAGACTGAAGACCCACCTCTTCAGAGAGTACTTGGACGAATAGTTCTATGGTTGCCTTATTGTATTGTGTTTAGTAATGTCTAAGCTTGGAGGTATCTTTTGTATTAGTCTATTCTAACTAGCTGAGGTTTTCTTGAGTAAATAGCAAAGCACTTTGTAAGTCGCTCTGGATAAGAGCGTCTGCTAAATGCCGTAAATGTAAATGTAAATGTAAATCAGATTAATCAGCAGCTCGTCTGATCTTAACTGTGGAGCTGGATTATTTATACACACACAGAGAGATCGGATCATAAATCGCTGATAAAATATATAGATATATAAACAAAATAGAAAATCGGACAAGAAAACTGCATCTGTAATATATACACACCTTCACACTCAAACAGATAAAGAGTGTGTGAGTGTTAAGGGAGGCTACAGGCCAGCTGTTTAGTTATTACACTGTATAGTGATCCCCCTCGACCCCCAACACAGAGGGGACACTCCACCAACAATCTAGATCAACACAAAAATTACACACACTCTCCAAATGAGTGAACTACATTACACCACACCCCCCACCCCCAACACGCACATACACACGCGCGCACACACACACACTATATAAACAGGGGGCACGGGCACGTCTCTCTGAAGGGTGCCGTGCGCGAGACCTAATGAGCACGTTCATTTCCATCTGCATTGTTTCTTTGACAATAATGACGTCCCATTAGAGAGAGAGAGAGGGCGAGCGAGGGAGAGCCGCGCCAGGCCTCATTACCTAAAGGTGGGGAGGAAGAAGCTTTTAATTGCTCTATCAGGGCCTAGTGATACACTCCACAGGACAACAGAGAGAGAGAGAGAGAGAGAGAGAGAAGTATGTATAGTACAGTTTCAGCTCTTTAATTGAGTTAGGTTGAGATACAGTACCATACTTTCACTATAGTACAGTTTCAGCTCTTTAATTGAGTTAGATTGAGATACAGTACCATACTTTCACTATAGTACAGTTTCAGCTCTTTAATTGAGTTAGATTGAGATACAGTACCATACTTTCACTATAGTACAGTTTCAGCTCTTTAATTGAGTTAGATTGAGATACAGTACCATACTTTCACTATAGTACAGTTTCAGCTCTTTAATTGAGTTAGATTGGGATACAGTACCATACTTTCACTATAGTACAGTTTCAGCTCTTTAATTGAGTTAGATTGGGATACAGTACCATACTTTCACTATAGTACAGTTTCAGCTCTTTAATTGAGTTAGATTGAGATACAGTACCATACTTTCACTATAGTACAGTTTCAGCTCTTTAATTGAGTTAGATTGGGATACGGTACCATACTTTCACTATAGTACAGTTTCAGCTCTTTAATTGAGTTAGATTGAGATACAGTACCATACTTTTACTATAGTACAGTTTCAGCTCTTTAATTGAGTTAGATTGAGATACAGTACCATACTTTCACTATAGTACAGTTTCAGCTCTTTAATTGAGTTAGATTGAGATACAGTACCATACTTTCACTATAGTACAGTTTCAGCTCTTTAATTGAGTTAGATTGGGATACGGTACCATACTTTCACTATAGTACAGTTTCAGCTCTTTAATTGAGTTAGATTGAGATACAGTACCATACTTTTACTATAGTACAGTTTCAGCTCTTTAATTGAGTTAGATTGAGATACAGTACCATACTTTCACTATAGTACAGTTTCAGCTCTTTAATTGAGTTAGATTGAGATACAGTACCATACTTTCACTATAGTACAGTTTCAGCTCTTTAATTGAGTTAGATTGAGATACAGTACCATACTTTCACTATAGTACAGTTTCAGCTCTTTAATTGAGTTAGATTGGGATACAGTACCATACTTTTACTATAGTACAGTTTCAGCTCTTTAATTGAGTTAGATTGAGATACAGTACCATACTTTCACTATAGTACAGTTTCAGCTCTTTGAGTTAGGTTGAGATACAGTACCATACTTTCACTATAGTACAGTTTCAGCTCTTTAATTGAGTTAGATTGGGATACAGTACCATACTTTCACTATAGTACAGTTTCAGCTCTTTAATTGAGTTAGATTGAGATACAGTACCATACTTTCACTATAGTACAGTTTCAGCTCTTTAATTGAGTTAGATTGAGATACAGTACCATACTTTCACTATAGTACAGTTTCAGCTCTTTAATTGAGTTAGATTGAGATACAGCACCATACTTTCACTATAGTACAGTTTCAGCTCTTTAATTGAGTTAGATTGAGATACAGTACCATACTTACACTATAGTACAGTTTCATGATATGACTGATGTTTTATTCCTTTACTAGAAAGGGAATTAATTAACACAGTCATTTTAATGCTGATTACCTGGCAGCTCCAGATTAGGCTGTATCTCAGAGGTCAGTCGTGCTAATTGCTCTTGTTTGTTTTGGACCTGACTGCGGTCATGTGGAGCAGTGTTATTATTATTTTTGGTTAAAGGTGATGTGTCTTTAAAAGAAAAAAAGGAGATCTGTTTTGACCGCAGGGATTTCCAAGTGTCTGGGCCCAAGGCATGCATGAGACACAGCACTGGGTCACCTGACCACAGCAGGGGGACGAGACACACCAAACGCCATCACATGATACGTCTTCCTCTGAACAGTGGAAAAAAAAAAATCTGATCTGAGGTGTCCTGAGGAGTCACACACACTCAGACTTAGGCCCAGAGAAGCATGAGCTAAGCAGAGTCAGGTGTGTTAGTTTGGGTCTGCAGCTGCAGGAGGGCCTGGCTGAAGTTTAAAGTGATAGTTTGGCTGAAAATTGGATTTACCTCTCAACCATTATTAACGTCCACTAAATAATTAAATCATTTAAAAAATGAATTTTTGTTATTATTATTAGTTATTATTATTTTAGTTATGTTTAACTATGTATAGTAATATATGTAATATATTTATGTTTTATTATTATTTTTTTTTTTTTTTTCAAGATTTCTAATAATTCAAGAACTCAAATACAACACTCACATTTTACCCCAAAACATAGGAATCAGTGTTGTCAATATAATTGTAACATTCCATCAATAAATTCCTCTATTAAGAATAATAACCATAAATTATTCATCAGTTATTATACCCCAGTTAGTCTGACCGCTCTGACTGAAGCCCTTCAAGTAAACACACGTAACCTAACAACGACACTGACGCTTACAAGACGAAAACACCAGCCATAACAGAGTAGCAGTGTCTTAATTCTACAAGTAAAAGACTGTCAACATCAATTACACTCAGTGCAGAAACTTTACCAGCTCTGAAAACATTTGTTCGGATTTAAATGTGGAAGATGAAGCTATTAATGAGCAGCCTGAGACTTCCTATTAGTACCAAAACCAAACGAGAGCTGATCAGGCTGATAGGCCTCCTAAACCGCTCGCAGGTAAACACAGACACCAAGGGTTTAAAACAGAGATGTTGCCAGGTAGGTAGGTAGGGTACATCGTTTGTTTGAGACACTGAATTAGATCAGCGGGAGCAATCAGAGGGAGCACGATCTGCTGCACTGTTTAAGGTGGAACGGGTCATTGGAATACAGAGCGGGAGAATATGGAATAAAGTTCAGCTTCATATAAAGGTAAGTTCTTTATCAGTGTGGGCAGCCGTGTGGGCAGCCGTGTGGGCAGCCGTGTGATTAATATAACTGTAACATAGCCTAATGTTTTGGCCGATGCTTGTAATCCTACTGATTGGGAAATTATTATCGACTAGTCTGAGTTCATACAGTGCTGCTGCCTCGTTTACCTGGTTAGTTCTTGGACTCCTCCCCCAACTGCAACTGGTCCTAATCTTTACCTGGTTAGTTTTTAGACTCCTCCCCCACTGCGATTGGTCTTAATCCCCACCTGGTTAGTTCAGAGACTCCTCCCCTTGACTTTAACTGGTCCTAATCTCCACCTTGTCAGCGTTGAGATTTCTCACACTGATTGCATCTGCTCCTGATCTCCTCCTGGTTAGTTCTGAGACTCCTCCCCATGACTTCAACTGCTCCTAATCACCACCTTATTTTCGGGAAACTCCTCCCCTTGACTTCAACCAGTCCTAATCTCGACCTAGTTAGTTCTGAGACTCCTCCCCCTGACTTTAACTGCTCCTAATCTCCTCCTGGTTAGATCTGAGATTCCTCCCCATGACTTCAACTAGTCCTAACCTCCACCTGGTTAGTTCTGAGACTCCTCCCCCAGACTTCAACTGCTCCTAATCACCACCTGGTTAGATCTGAGACTCCTCCCCCTGACTTCAACTGCTCCTAATCACCACCTAATTTTCTGGAAACTCCTCCCCCTGACTTAAACTGCTCCTAACCTCCCCTGACTGCAATCGGACCTACACACCAGCTCACCTGTGTCACCGTGCAGAACCTCGAGCAGTGCGGACTCACCTTTTCATCACACTGCTTCTCTTAGTCCACCGAGGACGCTGAGACTGATTAGCTGATCCGTCAATTCAGAGAATAAAGCCCTACTCACGCTCTCGCGCTCTGCGTGCAGCTCTTCAGTTGAGGAGCTCTGTGTTCCAGAGGCTGGGGGCTGTGCTGGAGGTTCATTTCCCCCCATATCCTCCTCAGGCTGGGACTGAGGGATTGGAGTAGAGGCCGGTGGCTCCGGACACTGCTGCTGCACTACAGCCTGCCGCAAACACACACACACAAAGCATTCTGGTTACTACACCTGTGTGAACATCAACAGAATCACTCTGCAAGAGAATGACGCTACCTCTATTCTTAACCAGCAAGAGGAAGAAGGAACATTTTCCCTCTTATTTAATAAAAGAAATGCATCCTAAACTGTGAGGTTTAAGAAAATGGACTTGGGAAAACTGGGGTTTTCTCTGGGTATTATTGGAGTTACTCGTTTCGGATCTTCTGAGGCCTTTAAAGAACACCACCTGCCTAAGGATGAGCCTCACAATCACACTGGCTCACAGATCATCAAAAACACTGGTTCCCAACAGTGGCTTCAGCAGCCACAGATTTATTTAAAAAAAATACATAGAACACCACAGATTTATTAGATTAAATGTTTGAGACCATGCTATGTGGACTAAAGTATTGGGACACCTGCTCATTCATTGTTTCCACTAAAATCAAGGGTATCAGCATTTGTTGGAGTAACAGTCTCTACTGTCCAGGGAAGAAGGCATTCTGCTAGATTTTGGAGGACCACTGCTATGAGGTGGTGTGATCACTACCCCAACTCCACAACTCGTCCTAAAAGTACTGGATGGAGCTCCACCACCATCATTCCAGAGAACACAGTTCTTCCACTGCTCAGCACTGAACAGCTCAATGCTGGGGGGCTTTTTACCCCTCTCCGTAATCATACATGGTATAACTAGTAATGAAACGCTTTGATGACTGTAGTCCTTCTTATAGTTGTGGTCTGAGGTTTCCAGAGTGACTTACAAACTACAAGATACACCTAAGATTAGATACTATTCAATTCAATAAACTTTTTATTTATTTAGGCTTTCTACAACGAATGTTGTCACAAAGCAGCTTTATAGAAATCCGGGTTCGAGCCTCTTTAGAGAAGCTAGTGGCAGCAGTGGTAAGAAAAAAAACTCCCTTTGGGTCGAAAGCAAAAACCTTCAGAGGAACCCAGACTCAAAAGGGAAGCCCGTCCTCCACAGTTCGACACCGGATCATGTAAATTTACCATGTGTCGAATGCATCAAGCCCTAGAAGATGAAACGTGAGTAAGAATGATAAAAGGTTTGGGGCAGGATACTACCCAGTACAGTCAGTCCTGATGTAAGGTTGCTTTCAGCGGTTAGAGCGCCGGGATATTGATAACAGGGTTGTGGGTTCGATTCCCGGGCTCGGCAAGCTGCCACTGTTGGGCCCTTGAGCAAGGCCCTTTACCCTCTCTGCTCCCCGGGCGCTGGAGTTGGCTGCCCACCGCTCTGGGTGTGTGTGTACTCACTGCCCCTAGTTCACTAGTGTGTGTGTGTGTTCACTACCACAGATGGGTAAAATGCGGATGACACATTTCGCTGTACAGTGACAAATACGTGCACCTTTACCTTTAACAAAAAACCAAAGCATGGTATAGTTGATCCCCACCTATTGGTTGGACCAAAATTCGGTCCCTTGGTCCCTGAACCATGGTCGGCGGCACCTTTCACACCTATTTCCTTTTAGATCGGACAAACTGAAAATTCTGAATAACACATCCTGAGATGGACCAGGATGTGTCCTGTCCAGGGGTTATTCCTGGCTTGCACCCAGTGTTTCCGGATAGGCTCTGAAAACAAGAAATTCTTAAGAATATTTTAATATTTTTCTTGTTTTCTTACTCATGTGGACGAATAGTTTTGGCGCTTCTGTTGTGTTCGTAGACTCCAGAGCATGAAATGGGTCTTTAGCAAGTTGCATTTATCAGCCATCAACCATCTTCGGTCTGATATTTGACCCTTCATCTTGGCAGAATTAGCCTTCAAGGCACAGTACACGTATTTTCGATTGGGTTGAGGTGAAGATTTTAAGAAGGCCATTCCAAACGCTTAATGTTAGCCCGCTTTATCCATTCCAAATCATTATCTCTGATGTGTGCTTGGCTTCATTGTCCTGTCGGGACACCAAACTGTGTCCAGGTTCAATCGTCTAGCTGATTGTTTGAGCTTATGCTGACCATAAACCACTTTTACTGGCAGCAGACCAGCCCTAGAGCATGATCCTGCTACCACCATCATGCTTAACAGCTGGTCCAGTGTTCTTGGGATTAAGTCCCTCACATTTGCTCCTCTAAACATACATCAGCTCAGTCTTTGTCTCATCTGATCATAAAACTCTCCTTCAGAACTTCAATGTAGCTTGAAGGAGTCGTTTTATGAGGAGGACCTTCTTACTGGGACAGCAGCCCCCCAAAGTGATGTATCTGCTGGAGTTCCAGCAGCTTCCAGCTCATGCCAGACTTGGGCCTTCTGGTTCTTGGATTGTTTCTGGCCTTCCCAACCAACTTCAGGTCTTCAGACTGATGCACCTTTTTTTAATCCCTTAAGAACAACATCCCAACATTTAATAGACCTCAAGTTAATCATGAAGAATGAAAAACACCCCCCCAATACTCCGCCCCGAGGACTGGGGACAGCTGTGTATGAGGAGTGCAGTGGGACTGCTATTCATCACCACCTAGCAGCCTGTCAATTAGGACTGCACTTCACAGGGACACACAGACACACCACAGAGACAAGGGCAAATGGCCTCACCTCTCAGAGAGCGAGAGAAAAGCAGAATTTGATAGATGGACGGCAGCGTATACGAGTAGACTGGCACTGCAGGACGCTGGCACTGCAACACCTGCTTGAACACGCTGAAGCTGTAAACCTGCTTCACTCGGAGGGTCGTCTCAGGTCCACCTCATACGGCCACAACCTAATGTCACAGTGACGTGACCAGCAGGTAGTTAGGGTAGGTTCTCTGCGGTAATAATCTTAGGGAGCGTCTCCTCAGTGCTTCGTTCTCAGACTCTTAGGGAGCGTCTCCTAGTAAGTCTGGGCTCTTCAGTGGTTCTTCTCTGGGTTTTTAGGGATGTTATTCTTTTGAGTCTCAGTTCTTTCACTGGTCCTTCTTTATGCTCTTAGAGGAACCAAGACTCAGGAGGACAACGTCTACGAGTGGTTGTTCCTCTTGCTCTTTGAGAGCACCTCCTTTTGAGTCTTGGCTCCTTTCAATGGTTCCTTCTTATGCCTTTAGGGAAGTTCTCAATGCAAGTCCCGGCTCCTCTCAGAAGGTTCTTCACACTTTTAGGGAGGTTATCCTCTTGAAAATCCGTTCTTCTTAGCGGTTCTCTGATTGTCCCAGTTCCTCTCAGAGCTTCTTGGTTCTTCTCAGTGATTCCTTCTTTTCCATCTCCGTTCTTATCAGTAGTTCTGCAAACTCTTGGAAAATTTCAGCTTTTGAGGCCTAGTTCTCCTCAGTTCTTATTAAAGCTCTTAAGGAAGTTCCTCCTTTTGAGTCTCGGTTCCTCTCGGTGGTTCTTGACAAGGCTCTTCAGGAGTTTCTTCTTTTAGGTCTTGGTTCTTCTCAACAGTTCTCCCTCATTCTCTTGGGGAGGTGAAACCCCTTTGGATCCTTTGTGCTTCTCAGGGGTTCGTCCCTCACTCTCTTGGGCAGTTTTTCTTTATGGGTCTTGGTTCCTCTCAGTGGTTCTTGTTCTTCACAGTCTTATGGAGTCTACATTAATGGTGATCATTAGGAGGCTGGACCTGCATGGCTGTTATAGAAAGTGCAGTACAGACTGGGTGAATTAGAATTAGAAGGTGTCCGCCAAAACTGAAGACAAGCTCCAACATGATTAACCACTAACATTAACCACTGGCTACATTTCGGCTGTGTTAAACACACACCTGTATCGACTGCTCTACATATAACAATGATTTATGTGACGTGGTACGACCACGGGTGAGAGCCACATCCAACAGACATGCGTTCGTCTGCAGATACAGCAGGTAGAGAACTTTGCTTCGAGTCGGAAAGAGTTTAACTGACTCCAACAAACAAAACACAGAACAAACGTCCTCTTTCTTCCCAAACAGCCGCCTCACAGGAGAGCGTAGAGGCTCAGCCACCATGATGGATTCTGAGGGGTACCCTGTAGATGATTAGAGCCTTGGCACCTGCTTCTCTCACCAAGAGGGAGCAAGTTAAATTGAACCATCTTAGGGAGGGATTCTTCTGTTCGGTCTTGGTCCCTTGGAGTAGCTCTTCTTCATGCTCTTAAGCAGGTTACTTCGGTTGAGTCAGTTCCTACTTTCAATTCCAGGTTCCTCTCAGTGGGCAGTCCTCATGCTCTTACAGAGGTTCTCCTTTGATTTGATAAGTGTCCTCATGAATAAAAAAACAGCTTGTGTTACTCGTTAGCTTACTTAATAGTTACAGAGGTTTTGGGAAATGCTTATTAATGAATTAACATTCTTAAGAACTATTTAACACAGTACTTTAATTTCATATTTCATTTTAACTAAGTATGTTAGAAAGTACTTTAACTAAACTGTTAAAAAACTAAAGTACTTTACTTTAACAAAGTACTGTGACCAAGAACCTTACTTTAACAGAATGTTATGTAGTATTTTAACAACGTTATTTTATTTTAACAACGTACGTTACAAAGTACTTTACTTTAAAAACATACATTACAAAGTACTTTAACAAAGTACTTTATTTTAACAACATACATTACAAAGTACTTTATTTTAACAACGTACATTACAAAGTACTTTACTTTAACAACGTACATTACGAAGTACTTTACTTTAACAACGTACTTTACTTTAACAACATACGTTACAAAGTACTTTAACAAAGTACTTTATTTTAACAACGTACATTACGAAGTACTTTACTTTAACAACGTACATTACAAAGTACTTTACTTTAACAACATACGTTACAAAGTACTTTAACAAAGTACTTTATTTTAACAACGTACATTATGAAGTACTTTACTTTAACTACGTACATTACGAAGTACTTTACTTTAACAACGTACGTTACAAAGTACTTAAACAACATACATAAAGTACTTTAACTACGTACATTACGAAGTACTTTACTTTAACTACGTACATTACGAAGTACTTTACTTTAACAACGTACGTTACAAAGAACTTAAACAACATACCTAATTTCAAAAATGTACATTATGACAAAGTACTTAAACAATGTACATTATGAAGTACCCCGATACTTTGTAATGTACAAAGTACAAGGTTGCCCCAGATATCGGTCGATACTTGGAAAAACTGGATGGGGGCCTCTCCTATAGTATAGCCTCTCCTATAATAAAACAAAAAAATTGAAAAACTCTCTCTTTCTTCGTGAACAGCTTCCTCACAGCAAACCATAAACCTTCAGCCACTTCTCCGTCGTAACGACGGCGCGGAGTCTGAGAGGTATGATGAGGGATAATTAGCGTGGACTGACAGGCAGGGCCTTGGCACCTGCTTTTCTCGCCAAGAGTGAGGTAATGAAAAATACAACACCACTGTCATCACCTTTGGGTTCCTGATCGCATTATCAAAACTACAGCCGCGCTTGGCATCTGGGTGTGACCTTGTTAACTGCCAGGGTAATTAAGTTTAACCAATTGGGAGAGAGGATGATAAATTATTAGCAGGGAAGATTTTGTTCACATTTTATTAAATTGGCCTGTCAAAGGGGTCGGCCAAATTATCTGGGGCCTCGTTTGCTGGAGGCCGGCCATATTGCTGCATCTGTTACAATTATTTATAATTTCAAGCAGTTGAGAAAAAAAAAAAAAAAAGTAAGAGAGAGAGAGAGAGAGAGAGAAAGAGAAAGAGAGAGAGAGAGAGAGAGAGAGAGAGAGAGAGAGAGAAAGAGAGAGAGAGAGAGAGAGAGAGAGAGAGAGAGAGGGAGGAAAAAATAAATAATAATAAAAAAATAAATAAATAAAAAAACAACCGCAGAGTTCGTTCGGCAGCAGCCGCGTAAAGCAATTTACAAATTATCTGATGAGGGAGTGTTTGAGGCTTTTCTCTCATTTCCAGCCAGCAGAGAAGAGATTGGGAAACACAGAGAGCGAGAGAGCGCGAGAGGGAGTGTGTAAGAGGAAGAGAGAGAGTGTAGTGCTGTAATTACAGAACGCGATTAGGCTCTTGTGGGACTGGCTGGTGCGGGAGGTCCCAGTGTAGATGGGGCAGGAACATATGGAGGAGGCTCGTGATTGCGCTCCCTGAGGCTCATGACCCGTCTGCTGGCTCAGGAGCGAGGGATGCATGCGAATGAGAGCGAGAGAGAAAGAGAGAGAGAGAGAGCGCGAGAGCAAATGCTCCACACATGCACCGTTTATACCACAAAACAAACTGGACCAGCACTAATTACCCATCCGGCATGAAACGGGTCTCAGACCTGCACTGAGCCAGAGCGGCACTGGGCCTGGGCTTCGGGCTGGGGAGGGCTTTCACTCGCTCCTGGACGAGCCGACAGAGAGGAACGAAAAAAAATAATAAACTGATGTCTAAAAGTCGTCAGTACGGGAGGACCGATGAACTCCTCGTGAGGCCGAACCGATTTCTGACCCTCTGGCAATAAAAACAGGATGTTTCTGGTGCTCCTGTTGTTTAACATTACAGCTACAAGGTAATAATAGTAATACGCTGTGTGGACAAAAGTATTGGGACACCTGCTCATTCACTGTTTCTTCTGAAATCGAGGCTAATAAAAGAGCTGATCCTGCTTGTGTTGGAGTAACTGTCTCTACTGTCCAGAGAAGAAGACTTTCTACTAGATTCTGGAAGAGGAGCATTGCTGTGAGGATCTGATTATAGTCCGCAACAAGAGTGTTAGTGAGGTCAGGATGTTGGACGATGATCACCACCCCATCTCTTCATCTCAAAAGTACTGGATGGAGCTCCTCCACCATCATTACAGAGAACACACTTCTTCCACTGCTCCACAGCTTCTCAATGCCCCTCTAGTCCACGCCTGGCATTAGTAGGCAGCATGGAGCCAATAGGGTCATGATGTTGATCTGCTCAATCTGTGTCAGCAATGGGTGCAGCTTAAAAGTAGTTGAATGCATTTATTAGTGGGGTATCCACAAACTTTTGGACAAATAGTGTATATTCTTATACTACTTTGTTTATTAATGTATACTGTGTAGTATCTCCGATAATACTACATATTCTGCACTAGCAGTGGTGGCTCAGCGGTTAGAGCTCCGGGTGTTGATGACAGGGTTGTGGGTTCGATACCCGGGCTCGGCAAGCTGCCACTGTTGGGCCCTTAAGCAAGACCCTTCACCCTCTCTGCTCCCCGGGCGCCGCAGCAATGGCTGACCACCAGTCCGGGCACGTGTGCTCACTGTTCACTGTGTGTTTCTCTGGTGTGTGGGTTTATATACTTTATACTTCTATTTTCTTACTCTGGTTTAATTATTGTACCATATACTCTACACTACTTAACCTACAGTGGCATGCAAAAGTTTGGGCAACTCTAATCAGACAGAGGAGTTGTCTGTTGTCAGTGAGGTGACTGGATCATTCACTATGATCTATACAGAACTCAGAGGTTCTCATCTGTCTGAAAGTTTACACCAAAATTATAATTATTAAACTTTTCTGCCAATAATATATCAACCACCCATACATCACACATCCCCATTCACTAACAGTCAGTCTTCATCCAACTGCAGTTCCTTTTCAAATCAAGATTTCTCGTACCCCCAAAGACCCGGGCCTGGTGCTGGAACTAGTGATGGGGCAAGGCTGCTGTACAGACTCCTGCAGAGGGACAAGGCGTGCAAGACTGTGTGTGTGTGTGTGTGTGTGTGTGACCTATGGGCCCAGAGCACATGGTCAGGGTTTATTAACGGGCCTCAGTACACACAGTTCTGATCTAATGAGAACACTCGAGCTGCTGCAGACAAAAAAAACACAGCGGCCGCATGATCACAGCGCGACTGCAGCCAAAACACAGCCGACTGCAGCAGCCCTGAACTCAGACAGGCAAAGACCTGTGTCCTCTTAAAGGGCCCATAGCCTGCTTTTTTGGGGTCCACTTTTTTCGCCGTTTTCTCCTGTTTTTGTGTGACAGCAACAATATGTAAAAGAGACATGTTCCAATTGGCTGCCCTGCATTGTACTGGGCTGAAACACTGCTTATAACCTCAGCATGAGTGGGCGGGGCCCAACTGCTGTTTGCAATTTTCTAGCTTAGCTGTTGGCAATTTTCCACTTAGTTTAACATATCCTACGACGAGGTTCTGTGGCAACAATACCTCTTAAAATGATAAATTCCCCAAACCCCAATTATTTTTCCTCCATGAGACCTTGTTGTGTTTATAATAGGGATGTCCTGATCCGGTACAGTGGATCAGAATCAGGGCCAATCCAAGCATATTTCAGTAGATCGGATACTGGCTATTTTAATCCCGATACAGTTCTGAGTCTTTGTTTTTAACCCTGGTGTTCAGAGCGCCATCTGGTGTCCTCGAGGCCTCATTAACGGACATTATCCCCAGCCGGCTGCAGCAGCCGTGTGGACGCTCTCGGAAGGTAAGTAAAGGAGTTGAGGTTCTGCAGTGTGGAGCTATTTTACAGTGGAACCTGAAAACAGACCATAATATCTGACCCTTTATAAAACGGTCTGTTTTACCAGCGGGAGAACCGGAGAACCGCTCACTCGCCTTTCTCTGTTCTTAAACCAGCACTGAAGAACCTGTTCAGAACCGAGAGGAGGCTAACGCTAATGCTAACACACACACATACGCTATAGACACCCCAATCACACACACAGCACATTCACCCACTATAAACCAGTTACTACACACCAGTAGATCAACAACCACAGATACCAGTCTGGAGTGTGTACCACTACACACACACACTCTCTCTTACACACACACATACACACGCACGCACACACGCACAGGAAGTAATTAGACTGCAGTGTTATAAAGGAGCTGGGAGCTGATTGGTCAGGGAGGAGTCTCAGATCAAAAAAAGGGGGTATCACAGTACCACTCAGCAGTCCAGCAGGACTGACCATGCCGTTTCTATTTCCGGGCAGTGGCCGTGTCCTCACGCATGGCTGTTTTGTCCACAGTTCCAGGGTCGGCCCGAGCCTTTATGGGGCCCTAAGCAGATTTTCATTTGGGGTCCCCCCTCCCTGCCCCCATACCACCACCTCAGCACCAGATGCTTCATCATTCCATAGGCTACACTGTGTGCGTAAATGTACTTACTATCATTAGCATTATTTTCTAATTAGCTTACAGCATACCGGGGGTCATTCTGGCTATTGTTTTTAACCTTACAGGGGAAGCAAACTCACAAAAATGAATAAATGAATCTAATTAAATTTCACTTTTAAATACAGAGTGCTGTACACGTGTTCAGTACCATCAGCAGACTGGACGCTGCACTTACAGTGAACAATCAACCAGTTTCATTTATTTTTTCTTCAATTTTGAGCAGATGTGAGCAGAAAAAAGAAAACTATAAGGAAGAGGAAGACCTGTGGTGGGAGCTGACTTAGAGTGATTTGCATAGAGAGCGAGAGCGAGAGAGAGA
Organism: Salminus brasiliensis; assembly: GCF_030463535.1. Lineage (NCBI taxonomy): Eukaryota > Metazoa > Chordata > Actinopteri > Characiformes > Bryconidae > Salminus > Salminus brasiliensis. The sequence continues at coordinate 48,719,731 of NC_132881.1, forward strand.
GAGAGAGAGATTGCGCAATACGCTGAAGCGCCCGGGCCTTTATCCACCACCCAAGCAGCGCAGATCTGCATCATTTGCCCAACAGTGGCAGCAGCCGACAGCAGAAATTGATTAACCTACTATTGGTGTGTTTCGGCTAGGACAAGATATTAATATTAAGCAATACAATTCGCCTTTACCTGTGTACCACATCTCCTTTTATTATTCAATGTTAATTTTGAAATATATATATTTTTTTCATGATATCTTGGAGCTCTTGGAGGTGGTGTTGGGCCCCTAAGCGGCCACGTAATTCGAATATGCCTTGTTCTCGTTACTAAAGCGATATGTCCGCCTGTCTGTCGCCTTAAAATATCCACTGAATTCGTGACTAACGGCTGACCGTTCTGCTGAAAGTGTGTAAACCTTTATTTACAATTTTGTCAAAATAAAAGGGATGTTGAATTCTTAATGGAGGGAAATGCTCGAATGCTTGTGCGTTTATATTAATCGACTAATAAACAAATTAATCGACGATTAATCGATAGGAAAATGCAATTGTAAGTGGCAGCGCTACAACAAATGCATTGTAAAAAGCACTAGAGTCTGAGGCACTCCTTATAAAGTCAGTGCGAAAGGGCAGCGGGGCTGAACTCCTGTTTGCTGAATAGATGAAATTTATATAAATGTATGTATGACATAAAAAATTACGTCAGATTAATTCCTCTAGATGGACTCCATGGCACATTTCTAAACTTTAAGAATACTTACATACAAAAATCAAACTACTTGATTTAATAAAGAAAAGGAAATATAAACAAATAAATAAATAAAAAAAAAAGAAATGAAGAAATCCCTGTTTTGTGATTTCTAAATCTCATTAATTGAAATGATGGAGAGTCTCTGGCTGTATGAAAGCGTCCCGTCTATATGCTCAATATAAATAATAAGTCAAGGTAACAGAACCAATAAGGTGAAGCTGCATTTCCATCCGTCCACCACCGAAGCCGAAACCGCTCGATCCAAAAGAATAAACCACGTGCCGCCATCATCATCATCATCATCATCCTTCTCCTTAAGTAACTCTGGCTCCAAATGGCCTGATATTTATTTATTTATTTATTTAGGTACTTACTTTTTATTTATTTTTAAGCAAACATGACGGTGCCGGCTAATTGGCAGAGCGGCGGTGTGCGATCTCTCCGCTTCCTCCGTCACCGTGAAACATTTAAACCCCAAACACACACCGGCTGGCTCTCAGTATGCGGCGGCTGCTCCACATGATGGTCCTGATCAAAGGAAACACGGCTACTCTTCTAAACATGACCCCACATAACAAGCCGTGTGTGTGTGGGGAGCTGACACTTCAATTATACATCTGACAGCTCCCGCGTACGCTAACGCTAATAACACACAGGCGGCACCTACGCGCGCACACACACACACACGGGCGAACGAATGAACACTGTCGGAGGAAGCAGCTCAGTCTCCAGGCCTTTTGGAGCAGGGATGGAGAGAGAGAGACAGGCAGGCAGACAGACAGACAGACAGAGGAACAGAGGGAGGACTATACAAATTTCATCAGCGAGGAGGATCTCTCTCTCTCTCTCTCTCTCTCTCTCTCATTGCCAGTCTTCCCGCTCGTACGAGGGAGTGTTAGAGGAGTGAGATCAACATTAAAACCTCCAAATCAAAGCAACACTCCTCAAACTGTTTGCCGCCAAACCTCCCCCAGCCCCTCCGAGCTGTGTGCCATCCCCAACACGACAAACAGGACACTCCAGTAGCACAAAGCTGACTGAAGCTGAGGATGTGAGGCACTTCTTGGATCTGGAGTGTAAGTCTGACTGACCAAGTGACCTCACCATCAGATCTCAGGCAGGTTGTGGTGCTTCACATCAGTGACACTCTGTGTACCTGATCTGAAAATGTGACAGACCCCTCACGTAACCTCAGATTCCAACAATTTGACTGTCCTTAGTGTTAAGTAGTCCTTCAGTCATCACAGCACCCCAGTACAAGATTCCCCCAGAATAAACAGCACACACACTTTCAGCCTACACTCAGACGACAGCGGCGCTAGTTTGCCCTGAACAGTGTAAACGTTAAAGAAGGATGTTTTATTAGAGGGTTCAGAGCTTTCTGGGACAAACTGAATCGTATCCTTGTGTTTGGCTCGGCTCCCTGTTCCACTCGGCCCTCCAATAGGATCAGCTCCCCGTTAGGATCGACCCTCTATCAGGATCAGCTCTCTGGACAGACGCAGAGATCATGGTTACGATTCCACAGTGAGCAAACTAAGCATGACAGTGGCGGGAGAGCCTCCCTAAAGCATGAGAGAGAACCACGACTCCAAAGAACCTCACTGGGAGCATGAGGATAAACCAAAGGAGAACCTCCTAAAATGTGTAAAGAGAGATAAATCTTTATAAAAGGTTCTCCTTTGGAGTCGTGGTTCTCTCTTATGTTTTAGAGAGGTTCATCTTTGGAATCGTGGTTCTCTCTTACACTTGAACAAGCTTGAACAATCCATTCAGTCCAAAGGAGAACCTCACTAAAACATGAGGAACAACCAAGACTCCAAAAGAGAACCTTCCTAAAGCATAAGAGAGAACCAAGGCTCCAAAAGAGAACCTTCCTAAAGCATAAGAGAGAACCAAGGCTCCAAAAGAGAACCTTCCTAAAGCAAAAGAGAGAACCACAACTCCAAAAGAACCTCGCTAAAAACATGAGGAACAACCAAGAGTTTAAATGAGAACCTCCCTAAGAGCATAAGGAAGAACCACAACAAAACCAGAATCTCCTAGAGATCACGTGGAAAAACCAAAACTCCAAAAGAGAACCTCCCTAAAGCATAAGAGAACCAAGACTCCAAAAGAGAACCTCCCAAAATGCATAGAGAGATAACCCTTTATTAAGCATGCACAATCCATTCAGTCCAAAGGGAAACCACCCTAAAGCATAAGAGAACCAAGACCTCAAAGAACCTCACTAAGAGCATGAGGATAAACCCAATATTTCAAAAGAGAACCTCCCTAAAGCATAAGAAGAGAAACTCCTCCTGGGCTTGTTAAAGAACCTAGACTCCAAAGAGAAACATCTTTAGATCATAAGGAAAAAAACTATATTCAAAAGTGAGAACCTCCCAAAGAGCATGAGGAAGAACCACGATTCAAACAGAGAACATGTCCGTCATCCGACTGTCATCTCACCAATTACAGCTCAGCTTTCCATTAAAGCACAGTAGCCCACCGGCACAGTGAGTGTGTGTGTATGGGGGGGGGGGGGGGGGGTTCTCTGAATATCTGCCCAATACAATTAGAAAGTGCTTGTTTGGGGTTTAGAGCCCAAACGCCTGGGGGGTGGGGGTGGGGGGGGGGGGGGTGAGTAGTCTGGGTGGTGTGATGAATTGCAACTGCAGCACACAGAGTCCCACCACACACACTCCCAACCAGAGCAAGGCACAGGCGGCGCCGCGAGGACATCGGGTCAACGCCCCACACAGCCAGACACACCCCAACGGCAGCACCTCTATCCACTACGGGGTTGCCGTGGCGATTGACCACCTGGCGATAGTTGCTGAGAAGACAGAACTGCGGGCAGCGTCACCTGCGCCTCCAGGTGGGCTGGCGTCCCAGACCTGGTGTCCAGACGCTGATGATAAATACCACACACACACACACACCTCCCTCCAAACCAGACATTAATAATTCTGCACCGCCCGCTCGGCACAGGAACGAGGGGCTTCAGAAACCCACAGGGCTCGCATTAGCCTCCAACTACAGGCCATGTAATACTGGCTGGAGTGAGGGGCGGCACCACGTCTCCAAAAGGTGTTGTCTGGGAGTGTTTATTTTAATGTCCAAATATTTGTGGACACACTTTCTAATAAGTGCATCCAACTACTTTGCGTTGCTCCCATTGCTGACACAGGTGTGCAAATGCACACACACAGCTGGTGTAGTCCCTGTAGAAAAGTACTGCCAATAGAATAGGACTATCTCACTTCCTCTGTGTGTGCGTGTGTGTGTGTGTGTGTGTAGTGGTACACACTCTGGACTGGTATCTGTGGTTGTTGGTCTACTGGTGTGTAATAACTGGTTTATAGTGGGTGAATGTGCTGTGTGTGTGATTGGGGTGTCTATAGCGTATGTGTGTGTGTTAGCATTAGCGTTAGCCTCCTCTCGGTTCTGAACAGGTTCTTCAGTGCTGGTTTAAGAACAGAGAAAGGCGAGTGAGCGGTTCTCCGGTTCTCCCGCTGGTAAAACAGACAGTTTTATAAAGGGTCAGATATTATGGTCTGTTTTCAGGTTCCACTGTAAAATAGCTCCACACTGCAGAACCTCAACTCCTTTACTTACCTTCTGAGAGTGTCCACACTGCTGCTGCAGCCGGCTGGGGATAATGTCCGTTAATGAGGCCTCAAAGACACCAGATGGCGCTCTGAACACCAGAGTTAAAAACAAAGACTCAGAACTGTATCGGGATTAAAATAGCCAGTATCCGATCTACTGAAATATGCACAGGTCATCCCCAGTGGGCCGATCCAGGCATATTCAATGGATCAGGTATTGGCTATTGTAATCTCTACACTAGCCACAGTGTTCAGAGCGCCATCCTCAAGGCTCCATTAATGCATATTATGGCCCAGCCGGCTGAAGAAGTGCAGACGTTCTCAGAAGGATGGATTGTTTTTAATGAATAAACAATGTATAAAACATTGGTCCCCTTACTAACCCCCTCAGACTACATCCACACCCCTTTCGCTTATCTCCATAATGTGAATGACAGTGGTTCTTTATACTGTATCAGAATTTTAGGATAAATGGAGCAATAGAAATGCTCCAACATTACTTTTACACTGACCTCCATTGAAAGTCTAGAAGGTGTTTTCCCTTTCCTGTAAAGCTGCCATTTCTCAGATACGTGTGACGGTTACCAGGTTCTACACAACCAATATATAGTGCCTCATACCAGCAGCGCATTACCCCAGCCCGGATTCACGCACTCTCACTCTGAGCAGTGTTCCAGATCTGGGTCCAGAGTGACCTGAGAGACGGAAGCTCCTGTTCAGACAAAGTCCTGGCAAACAGCGCAGAAACAAAGCCAACCCCTCCCTCCCTCAGCATACCGTTCAAAGCTCCTTATTCAAATCAGCAGCTCCCCCACCCTGCACCTCCACATACACACGTACACGCCCCAATACCCTCTACTCCCACCCACCCGATCGGCACTTTGATCATCTCCAACTTCCAAACATTTAAAATTAAAATAGCGCCGTGTAAAAAGCTGTGCATTAGAATTTAACAGGTGTTCGGGAGGAAGTTGTTACAGAATTTCAGATTACGCTGGAATACACACTCCTGTCAGTGCAATTACAGCCGGGGAACGGAAAGCCCTCCTGACTGCGCTGCATACCATGGGATACCTGATCTGTTCACTTTGATGTGGGAAGGTAAAAAAGTTAAGAAACAAAGCAGCCGAGCAGCCGCTACATGTGTTCGGTAAACACGATTTAATATTGATGCTGCGCATCGGATCCACGCATAAGACATGCGCTGATTATCACAGCTGCCCAAAAAGATGTGATCTGCCTCCTTATGCAGCCGTGCAGTGCATGCACACACACACACACACACACACCTACTTATATACACACGCCCTGTTCACATCTCCATGGTCTGGAATGCAGCCCCACAGATCTGAGTATTAATTACTGAGGGAACTCGGCATAGCTGTACTTAATGACTCGCTAATTGACCCATTTATATTTGAACACAGTCTGCATTAATGGACGCTAACCAAGAAGAAGGAGGTGAGCCCTCCCAAAAAACACTGCCAAAACCCACCCGGCCAAACTCACACTACCGGGCAGAAGTCTGGAATCAGTGCCTGAAATAATATCAAAACAATCTGAGAGCAAACACACGCCCAACATCCTCCTAGTCCAACAATTCACTTTCTACAGTTACTATAACTAATATACATTATATTATAAAAGAATATCCAGTATGAAGCTCTAATAACATTAATATCCAGTATGAAGCTCTAATAACATTAATATCCAGTATGAAGTTCTAATAACATTAGGATCCAGTATGAAGCTCTAATAACATTAATATCCAGTATGAAGTTCTAATAACATTAATATCCAGTATGAAGTTCTAATAACATTAGGATCCAGTATGAAGCTCTAATAACATCAATATCCAGTATGAAGCTCTAATAACATTAGGATCCAGTATTAAGTTCTAACAGCATTAATATCCAGTATGAAGTTCTAATAGCATTAATATCCAGTATTAAGCTCTAATAACATTAATATCCAGTATGAAGTTCTAATAACATTAATATCCAGTATTAAGCTCTAATAACATTAGGATCCAGTATTAAGCTCTAATAACATTAATATCCAGTATTAAGCTCTAATAACATTAATATCCAGTATGAAGCTCTAATAGCATTAATATCCAGTATGAAGCTCTAATAACATCAATATCCAGTATGAAGCTCTAATAACATGAATATCCAGTATGAAGCTTTAACAGCATTAATATCCAGTATGAAGCCTTAACAGCATTACAATAAACTACAAATTACTACAAACAGTGAAGTTTAGATGAAGAATGTATCATATCTTAATGTTCAGATTAAATCTTTAGGCAAATAATTTATTAAAAATTAAAATAGTATTTGTTTTCATGAATAAGTTTTCTAAAGGGGACAAGGCACAGAGTTTTTGTGAGTATATTAAGCTTTACACTGTGAAGCATATGCTATTTTTAAATATTCTCAAACCAGCAAAAGTGGTTAGTTGTGTAGGACACTGATGACAGTAGTTAACCTGATAATTAAATATGTACCGTAATTCTGTATATTTATTCCATAATTACTGTTTATTTACTCAACCAGCACTTTTTTTTCTTATATGTCATCTGCTATACTTGTAAGCTGTTAAATTCAAGCAAGAGTGTTAAATTTAGACAGAATTTGTGTGTAAAATGTTCATATTTAAGGTTGTTTAATGTAGAAGATCTGATCACTTATTTACACTAATAAATAAGGCACAGACTTTTGCATCCACGCACTCATTTCCAAATCATTTTTAGCTCTGTTCACTACACACACACAGCTGACGTCTTAATTCTGCAGCTTCCTACTAATTACTTCTATTCTACAATTCTATTATCAGTATATACAGTGTTATGCAAACTTTTGATGCTAAGTGTAAATAAGTGAACATTTTCAGACATGTTCAGACAATGCCCAAAAATAATCTCAGTAACTATGTATATGTATGGGTGTGTGTGTGTGTGTGTATATATATATGTATGTGTGTGTAATGTTTCCATATGTGATGAAGGACAGGAAAAGCACTTCCCTATAAATGGAGCAGCTGTGTAAGATGAACAGTGTGTGGTTAGCCAAAATGCATGTTAAGCAGAGCTCCCACACACTCACACTGAGTGAAGCATGAAGTAAACCACTTCTGCTGTTCTCCACCAAGGCCTCACCTTACACAGCTGGGAGTGGTAGGCCAGAGCCTGCGGGCAGGGTGTTTGTGTGTGGCTGTGGCTGCCTGGTACCAGGAATGGGCGATTCCACTGATCTTCTTCCTGATACAGGATCAAGGCTTGTATTCTAACAGGAGTGCCAACAGAGTTTATCCTCTATATTCAAACATACTCTATTCCATTAGACTGTTTTGTAGCGTTTTTCTGCAGGGTTCTCTGGAGTGATGATGGAGCTCAATAAAATACATTTGAAATGAGTAGGAGTGGCAGAACCAATCATCCAACATCAGCAGCAGTATCACTGATGCTCTCTAATGTGGCTGAATGCAGTCAAACACAGCACAGCAATGTTCCAAGATCTAGTCTAAAGCATCCCCAGAAGACTAGAGGCCTGCTGCAGACTGTTACAGCAGCCAAGGGGGACAAACATCCTGTTAGTATCCCAGAATTCCTAAGAAACACTTGACAAACCTTTGGACAACATATGTATGTAAATGAGCTCTATTCTGATTGGACGTCCTGCATTGTGAATGTAAACTTGAACATAAACGTACTTTGGATGTCCTGTCTCTTTGCTGCTGCTGCTGCTGATGTAGCTGAAGCTGGTGGAGTTCAGCCTGGAGCTGGGAAACCTGCTGGTCCCTCTGGCGCAGCTGCGCGGTGAGGGCAGTGTCCCTCTGGCGCAGCTCCTCCTCCCTGCTCAGCAGGGCCTGGTATGACACAGTCAGTTCACTGTAGAGCTAAGAAAGGACAAAGGAGCGAGAGGTTAGAGCGCAAGTCTGTTAGAGGATGGTTTGAGGGGTATGTATATCGTGATAATATTGCACTGCTGTTTTTTGGGGGGACGAGGAGCTTAACCTCCGAATGTGCGGAACAATCAGCTGGACGGGGAACAGAACCCCCCCCCAAAAATAACAGGAACACACTTCATGGAGTTTCGATGGCGACTTATGAGGACAGATGTGAAGATCATCAAGAAACGTGAGCAGGCCTCTTGAGAAGTGACTCATCTTTTTACACACTGCACACACAGGAGTGTGTCTTCCGGTCTGTGTAGGCTGTCTCCAGGTGCTACTGTCTGAGTGTGTGCAAATGCTGCTGTGGTAGTGTGTATTGGTGTGTACTTGGGTGTGTGTCTGTGTTTGTGCGCGTTTCCCAGTAAAAGCAGCAGTTTTGGGGGAAAAGCATTTATCGTTGAGGACAGCAGCCAAATTGTCCTAGTCCCCACAAAGAGATAAATGCGCACACACACACACACACACACACACACACACACACACACACACACAATAGTAAAAAAAAAAAAAATCCACACTCCCTCTGCCAGTGACCTGTAAGTGTGTGTGTGTGTGTGTCCTGTACCTTCTGGTACGAGGCGGTGTGTGTGCAGTGGGCCTGTTCTTGGCTGCGCAGGACGTGCTGTGTGTCCAGGTTGAGTCCCTCCAGCTGCTGAATCAGCTCAGCCTGTTCCCCTGCATGCGCCACACTCTGCTTGTACAGAGCCTGCAGCTCCGCCAGCTCCTGCCTACACACACACACACACACACAGGTTTATAGTGTTAAGTATTGATACATGCATTTTCATGTAATTACACAGAGCTCTAATTACAGTTGTATTGTTGATGTTCTGTATATATTCTCTATATATATAAATTGTGACATTTAAACTGAATGATATCATTCTAGTTTTCACATTCGGTAGTTTTTAAATTTTTTAGGTTTCATGAGTTTGAAGTGCATTTATTCCTTGTGTTTTTATGTTTATTTATTATTATTATTATTATTAAGCATACACAAAGTAATTCTGAATTAAATTCCGTCATCAATCAGTTTTATTTTACTGCACATAAAATGTCACCAGTGTACTGCTGAGACACCCTCTCGAACATAAACCTTTATATAGACTGCTAATATTTGGCATACTGGTCCTTTAATAGAGACATGAAGTGTGTTCCAGAGTGTTCCAGAATTCTCTCCTATATTATTTGAATCTCCTCTTGGTGGCGTAATAGAGCACTGTTTTAAAGCAGATCAGCTTTCATCAATTACTCACAGTGAGAGCTAGCCATGCTACAGTACAGCCTCCAAACATGGTGGTGGAGGTAGTTTCATCATCAACAGCTCACAGTGAGAGCTAGCCAGGCTAAAGTACAGCCTCTATAAAGTCGTGTGGCGTAGTAACCTGTGTGATGTAGAGCACAGCGGTCAGTCACCTGAGCTGCTGAAGCTGCCTCTCTCTCTCAGAGGCCTGCTGCTCAACAGTAGACAGCTGAGAGGAGAGAGCAGCACTGCGGCCCTGAACCTCCAGCAGCTTCGCCCTGGAGCTCACCAACTCCCCCTGGAGCTCCTGCAGAAAGACAGAGAGAAATGTAAAGATGTGCATCAACATACTGTACTAGTCTCATTACAGGATGTGCAGTGAAACTTAAAACAAATTCAATTAAATGCCATTTTTTGCTGGCTGTAAAAGACATTCCCACTGTGTAGAGGTAGAGGTCCAATAGTATTTATTTTTACTCCAATCTTGGAAACACATGTCGGATCATTGACAGCCATGTCCACAT